>NC_135508.1:1430000-1657500 GCF_051989575.1 Stigmatopora nigra | reverse complement strand
AAAAAAAAACGACAGTATAGTAAGGCTTTTTCGTTTAAAAAAAACTACATAGTATAGTAAGGATTTTGGGTAAAAAAATGACCTAGTAAGGCTTTTTTCGTAAAAAGCCACAGTATGGTAAGGCTTTTTTGTAAAAAAAAAAAAAAACGGCATAGTATAGTAAGGATTTTGGATTAAAAAAATGACCTATTGAGGCTTTTTCCGTAAAAAGCGACAGTATAGTAAGGCTTTTTTTTCTGTAAAAAAAAAAAAAAAAAAACGACATAGTATAGTAAGGCTTTTTCGTTTTAAAAAAAAAATACATCGTATAGTAAGGATTTTGGGCAAAAAAATGACCTAGAAAGACTTTTTTTTCGTAAAAAGCGACAGTATATAGTAAGGCTTTTTCTGTAAAAAAAAAACTACATAGTATAGTAAGGCTTTTTCTGTAAAAAAAAAAAACGACATAGTATAGTAAGGCTTTTTCTGTAAAAAAAAAAACGACAGTATAGTAAGGCTTTTTCTGTAAAAAAAAAAAAAAAAAAACGACATAGTATAGTAAGACTTTTTCTCATTAAAATCGACATGTAGTAAAGATTTTGGTAAAAAAAACGACAACATAGTAAGCCTTTTTTCATAAAAATCGACATAGTATCCGTTACGGTACGCGAGTGGGTTTGTGCGGGTGTGTTTTTGTGTGATTCACTCACCCATATGAAGATACGGGTTGATGTAAGGAAACCCGAATGGCAACGTCTGTCCTTGAAGAGCGGGCATGGGCGGCAAAAACCCGGGTGGAATCTGAAGCTTGACATCCGACTTCCCCAACGTGGAATTGAGCAGGTGTAGAGGAGGCGGAGCCAAAGCACAAGCCCCACCCACCAGGCCAGAACTCTCCCGGTTCTCTTTAGCCCCGTCCCTCTCCCGTCCCCGTCTGTCCTTGCGCTTGCTCCGAGACTTTGCCAGTCTCGTTTCGCCCTCGCTGTCCGTGTCCTTGGCGTCCTCCTCGTCCCCCTCGCTCCCCCTGTCCTCCCTTCGTCTTTTGCGGTGACCGCTACGGGATTCGCACGAGGGTCCGCGACGGGGGGCTTTCCCGGATTCGCCGTCCGAGGAGCTGCGTCCTTCTCGGCGGGTGGACGGCGTGTCGGGGAAGGACGCCGCCGTAGCCGCCATTGCGTGCCGGAGCGGGTGGACTTCGGGGACGTCTTGGAGGCTACGTAAGGCCGGGTGGTCCGAGGGGAGGCCGGCGCCGAGGGGGTCCGAGTTGAGTAGTTGCTGCTGGTGGAGGTTTTCCAGTTCTTTTTGTCTTAAAAGCTCGGCGGACATTTCCAATCTGGTGAGGACGGAGGACAGTTTAGGGACGGGTGACGGACAGGTGAGGGATACAGGTGATTAGGTGATACGTGATTGGTTTACGCACCTTGCTAGGTTTTGCTTTCTTAGCATTTCTTGTTGCCGGACAAAGATTTCCGCTTGGGCTGGTTGGAGGAAACTGTAGCCTGTTGGAGGTCAAAGGTCAGATTAAGTAAATGGGTGATTATTTGCGATGAATGAATGATTAATGCTGGGATGTTGTAGGGGTATGTGTTTTGGTAGTTAGTAAAAAGGAGGAATTGGGTTTTGAATGGCGGCCGGAAAATTTTGGGGGGTGGGCTGAAATTGGCCCCTGAACCGCAAGTTTGAGACCGATTCCTTGAATTTTGGTTAAACATTTTTTTTTTGCAATTTTCGTTTAAAAACCCTGGTTTGACAAAAATGGGCAATTGTAAAAAAAAAATTTCAAAATTTAAATAAATATTTATGAAGACTTACACTAGAATTATTATCATGAGTATACAAATATATTTAAATAAATATATATAAATATTATTTTGTAAGTATTTTTTATTATATTATTTTTTAAATCAAAATGAATTGAATGAATTAGATAATTTTTTCCCCTTTTTTGAACATAACTTGAAATATTATGAATAAAAAAATGAATTATATATTCAACAACATATTATAACGTATTATAATTCTATCATAATTATTTTTTAAATGAAAATAAATTGAATGAATTACATTTAAAAATAAACTTGAACTTAAAATGCTATAAATAAATGAATGAATTAAATATTCAACATTATATCCCCCCAAAATGAACGCAAAATATCAATATAAACCAACATTTAATTTAAACAAATTTTCCCTTTTTTTAAAGCACTCCCCCTTTTGGCCAAACCAAGAACTACAACCAAAAAACGTACATTTCCCATCATAAACAAACTCCCTCCCCCACACTCCTCAAACTAGGCACTCTCAACACCCCACCACTTATTAACACCACCAAATTAAAAAAAAAAAAGAAAACCGCTCCAAACCGGCCAATGACGACTCACCAGGAGCCTGGCAGAGCGCCGAAGGCAATCCCAGAAACGGCGCCCGCAAGTGAGGCGCCAGACCGAGGTGGGGTGCCGTAGCGGGCGACATCAGCGGCGGCGGATGCTGGGACACTTCCCTAAAAAAAATAAATTAGAAAAAAAATACATATTACAATTTCATACAACCCACATTCACTCTAACAACCATTTTATTTCCCCCATACCACCTCCCCCCTCCCCTACCCACGCCACCTCGTCCCTCCCCACGCCACTTCGCCACGAACGCCATGTTTTTATCAGCCATGGTCCAGAGGGCGCTCGTGTCGCCCTGGCGCCTCATCCATCTTGTCAGGCTCAACTGACCCCCCCACCCCCCCAACCACCCCTCCCCATACCCCCTCACACCCACATACACACCCACACAATGCCACCATGTCACGCTGTGACAGCTGGGGTGGCCCCTGCATCTTGACCGGGGCCACGGGCTGAAGGACCTCCTAATTAACACTCATCCCGCCTCCATGCCCCCACCCCCAACCCCTTCACGCCCCCCCCCCACCCACTTTTCCGGGCCGCCATTGACGGCGCTTTAAAAAGACGGCGCGTCCCGTAACCTCAACTTTTGAAAAGGCCTCTCCATTATCTCTGTAGTCTTTTGTCCTCATGGAGGGGGTTGGGGTAGGGGGGGTGTCAAGGGGGGGGGGGGGGGGGGGGGGTGTTAAGGCGCCTCTCACCTTTCTCCCACTCAGTGTCTTTCTTTTTTTTCTTATTTTTTTTTGTCCGAACAAAGCGGCTTTTTTTGTTCTCTCTGAAAAATGGGTGTTGTTCGTGACTTTTTTTTTTGGTCCCCAGCCCCCTCATTTCTACGTTGCCAGTTTTCTTTTCCAGTTATTTGTACATCCTCACAGGTAGTTTTTTTTGTATTAAATGGAGGGAATAATGAGGATTCTTTACTTTGACCTTCTCACTCTGTCAAAAGGTGTTTGAGGACGGGAAGTGGCAAAGGAGGACATTTTGGTTCAAAAAATATCATGAAAAAAAGCCTTTTATTTCTTCGTTTTTTGTGCTATGGCTAACAAAGTTGCTAATTTGCGTTAATGCTAATGATTTTGTTTTTTCGGGTTTGTGCTACGGATAACAAAGTTGAATTTTTTTGCTAATGCTAATATTAAAATACTTAAAATGCTGGTCGCCCCACCCAAGATGGCTGCCAGGTTCGAGCATGGCCTTTCATTTCAATGACGGGTTGAAGGCCAATGAACGTTTAAATCGATTGGATGCCTAGTATTGTCAAAGTAGTAGTAGTAGTCAAGATATTGGAAATCTTTTAAAAATAGAAAGACTTGATTTGAATGTCAATGGACTGTTTTGCCCCTACCAAGATGGCCGCCCTGAAGCCATTTTGATAGCGGATGAAATGAGGTCATGAGTAAAGTTAAGTGTTTGATCAACAAAAATTTAAGAGAGATTGGACTAAAATCACTGCTAGCTAAGCTAACTGCTACTGCTAAGCTAGCTGTCACTGCTAACCAAGAGGAAAAATGTACTTACAATATGTAAATAGGGTTGTTTATCTATGTATAATGTCACATTTTAGGTAAGCTACATCAGATTTAAGATAATATTATACATTTTTGGGGTACTTTAAACAATATAAATGAGTTTAAGCGGTCTCTAATGATGCCACAATAACAAAAATTTAACAGCTAAGCTAGCTGTTGCTGTTTAGCTAGCTGCTACTGTTAACCAAGAGGAAAAATGTACTTTAAGTATGTAAATAAGGTTTTTTATCTATATAAAATGTCACACGTGGGTATTTTAGATGAGTTACAACCGACTTATGATACATATAATACATTTTTGAGATATTTTAAACAATATAAATGAGTTAAGCGGTCTCTAATCAAGCCACAATAACAAAAATTTAACAGCTAAGCTAGCTAACAAGAGGAAAAATGTACTTTTAGTATGTAAATAAGGTTGTTTATCTATATAAAATGTTAAATTCGGGTATTTTAGGTAAATTACAACCAACTTATGATACATACAATACATTTTTAAGATATTTTAAACAATATTTTCACACTATTTTTCCTTAGATTCAGTCCCAGTTTGGCACAGATTAGCATTTCATTTGCGGCTTGTACAAACTTTGAATGGCATGACCTAAAACGTCCCAGAATACAAAAAAAAAAAAAACAACAACCGAGGTTTTCTCTCGAGCGGTCGCCACACGCGGGAAAAAAAAAACAAAGTAGAAAACGGACGTCGTGGGGACGCGTGCAACCGCAAATATTGTTTTGTAACCATGTTCAAATTAGCTAGCGCCTGCTTGTCTCTCGCTTGGCTAAGCGGCCAGGGAGCGGAACAGCTTGGAGGAACGGGGGTGTCGGAGTCAGGGGCGCGAAGGGGGAGGGGTTGTGAGGGGAGGGGCCAAAAAAAAAGCATTCATCGATCGCCTCTCTCGCGCTGAAATGTTAATGCTAATCGTATAACCGCTCTCTCCGGCGGCGCCTTGCACTCCCGTGGCAGCTCCAATTAATCTCGGGTGAGGGCTACGGCGCGTGACCCCCGGGGGCGGCCAACTGGGGGGGCCCCCGCTAGCCGCTTCTTATGTAATTACACCGCCCAGTGTGTAATCACCTGGTTTAATCCCCGGGGGCAAGCAATTAGCCTGGCGACGCGCGGCCACGCCGCTAAAAAAAAAAAAAAAACGGCGGTGATGGCGTCGACCCCCCTCCCCGCCAACGGCCTCAAACCGCCGCCTCTCAGATGTCCCCCCCCCCCCCCCGTTCTTTTCTTCCATGGCGTCCCTGGGCGCCGCCCACCGTTAGGCCGCAGATGAATAACGGTCAATTAAAGCTGCATGACTGAGGCTGGCGGCGGGCGTCTGTGGCGGGCGCCATAATTAGGCCTAATCACACCATGGCGAGGGAAAGCGTAAAAAAACAAAGGAACGCGCTTAATTCTTCCTTATTTTAAAACCGCCATATTCATTTTTATAAAAAAATGTGAATCTCACTAAGGCCAAAAAGGCTTCTGGGAAATTCACTCGTATGTGACGACCTGTCAAAATGGCGACAGCGTTCCCGTGTGTGTGTGCGTAACGCCATTTTTTTTTGTTACCCATGTGTGTGTATGTGACAGAACTGGCCTTAATGACGGGAGCGTAGGGGGGAGGGGCGGAGGGATTAGGAGCGCCTTGGGCTCCTTCTCGGCGGGAACACATTTACACAGGAAGCTCATTAAAATGGATGAGGCTCCGCCCCCTTCCCCAGTACCACCACCCCCTCCCTTCCCTTATCTCACATTCTCTCTCCATATCTTGCTTCATCTCTCTCTCCCTTTCCGTCACGTCGTGGCTTTTTCATCCCCATTTTTTAAGCCCCTACGTTTTTTTTTGACGCCCCCCCACACTCCCCCCCCCACCCTCCCTCCCCCCCATTTGCCTGGCAGATGCTCGGCGAGCTTAACGCCATTTAAGGCCAGACAAATGGAGCGCCAGCCTCCTAAGCCCATTGAGCGGCCCTAATGATTTGTTTTTAACAATGGGCCCTAATGGGCCCAAGATAATCAATGATGAGGGGTCGAAGGAAAGGTGAGCTATACAAGAGAGTTAGGGGGAGGGAGGGGGGGAGGGAATGGGGGAGACAGAAGGGATGGGGGGTCTAGAGGCGCCTCTACTCCGTCCGGCTTTTCATTCCAACGATTATCTCTTATTTTAATTCGCTCTTATTCCGCTTTGGGATGGTTTGAAAAATGGATTTGCGTTACGCCTTTGTGCGGGTTTGATGCCGTCGAGCCGTTTCATTTGTTCCGTTTTTTAATGTGTCAGCTGCCATTGACGGTAAAAGACGTCCAGTTATTCCAAAGCATAAATAATAGTAAAAATGTTTTTTAGTTGAATGGCTATTGATGCTAATGCTAAAGTATAAGTGGTTAGCGTGGTCATGAGTTAAGCAGTGTTTGATCAACAAAAAATTAACAGAGATTGGATTAAAATCAATGCTAGCTAAGCTAACTGCTACTGCTAAGCTAGCTGTCACTGCTAACCAAGAGGAAAAATGTACTTACAGTATGTAAATAAGGTTATTTATCTATTTATAATGCTCTTATTTTTGTCAAATGCAGTTTTTAGGTAAGCTACATCTGACTTTAGATAATATTACACATTTATGAGATCTTTTAAACAATATAAATGAGTTAAGCAGTCTCTAATCAAGCCACGATAACAAAAATTTAACAGCTAAGCTAGCTGTTGCTGCTAAGCTAACTGTCACTGCTAACCAAGATGAAAAATGTACTTACAGTATGTAAATAAGGTTATTTATCTATTTATAATGCTCTTATTTTTGTCAAATGCAGTTTTTAGGTAAGCTACATCCGACTTTAGATAATATTACACATTTATGAGATATTTTAAACAATATAAATGAATTAAGCAGTCTCTAATCAAGCCACGATACCACACATTTAACAGCTAAGCTAGCTGTTGCTGCTAAGCTAGCTGTCACTGCTAACCAATATGAAAAATGTACTTACAGTATGTAAATAAAGTTATTAATCTATTTATAATGCTCTTATTTTTGTCAAATGCAGTTTTTAGGTAAGCTACATCTGACTTTAGATAACATTACACATTTATGAGATATTTTGAAAAATATAAATGAGTTAACTGGACTCTAATCAAGCCACAATAACGTTAGCGTGTCGGCGTCAAAGTTCTGGGTTCAAATCCATGTTGGTCTGCATTGTGTGTTAACCCCCGGGCTTGTGTGGGTTTTTTTGGTAGGTACTCGGGTTTCTGTCTAAATCACAACAATATCTATGCTAGCTAGGCTAATTGTATGTTCTATTGACCGTAGCTACGTCACCCTTGCGAACGTGATGGTGATCTCAATCCGGTAGAAGAAAGTAAAGAAAATGTATATTATGGATGGTAAAATGTACGCCAATCGATTGGTGAGGCGATTAGTGATCGGTTATTAGCATCTAGGGTCAGTTAGCCACGTTAGCCTGCTAGCATTTGGTGATTGAAATTAGTCATTTAATACTTCTTTAGTGTTGACTCACATTTGGTTCACATACTAACTGTTGCGAAATTGAAATATTTTAATCGTTTTTGAGATTAGGAATTTTTAAATATATATATTTAATATATTTAAATTATTAATTATGACGACTAATGCTTCATGTGTAGTTTAAGTAAAAACGTTGTGTAATCACACGATTGACTTAACTATTTTAGGTTCAGGCTATTAATTATATTTAAAGAATACAAGATCAGCCAATTGCACCCCTAGTGGCCATAGGAGGTATCCACTTAAAAAATACATTTACACTTTTATGACTAAAATAACAATAAAAACTTGACATATTGTCCTAAATAAAATGTATTATATATTTTTTTAACTGTATACAGTCTTTTGGGCATTTATTATTTCTTTATTATTTCTTTATTCTTTTTTTGTTTATTTGTTGTTTTTAGTGCACTTTGTAGTGAAGCTTTAAATTATATTTTAATCATTTTTAAATTAATATTTACTATTCATTTAATCATACTTACAATAAAAGCATTCAATTCAATTTATTTATTGTATTTTTGTCAATGTATTAAAATAATAAAACTATGAAAAAAAATTGTAGAGTCTTAAAAAATAATAATAATAATAGTCATAATAATATTTTTAAGTCACTTAAGACACATTTAGATACCAAATAATGATTAAAATGTATTAAAATAGATTCCATTCTTTTAAAATACATTTTTAATTGTCCCTCGCCTACTGTCTGTTACTCCGGCACCCCGCACGTATCCGCACTTTGTAAAATGTGGCGTGCGCGGCGAGCACACAACCCCCCACAGAACGCCAGGAGGCGGCTTCCCGCTTCCCGCCCGCTTCCTGCTTCTATTCTCTCCCTCCCCTTCCCCTTCACCCCCCCCCCCCACGCCACCTCCCCCCTTCCTCCCCCGCCGCCGCCGCACCGCCGGCCCATTATCGATCCCCCGCCTCTCCCCGCGCCACATAAATAATCGACAAGCAATTATCCGCCCACTCCCGCTGCCCCCGGCTTTGTTTGGCGGCGCGGGGGCCGGCGCCGGGAGTCGGGAAGGGGGGGCCCGTCGGTGTGGTGGGCCTGGCATGAGCCCGGTATCCGCCATGCTAGGGGGGTGGGGGGGGGGGGGGGGGTGACGTGGCAGGCGCGCTTCCAAATATATAGTATTGCCCTGAATGTAAGACGACCTACATTATAAAACGAGTTTGAAAAATGTTTTTTTAAGAAAAAAATCATTTTCTATACACAAAATAATGATAAATAAGATACATATATTGGCAAACCTGTTAACCTTAATTTTTCCCTATTTTTTTTACTATTTTTATACAATTTTTATACTATCTTCATACTGTCTATAAACTATTTTTTTACTATCTTTATACAATCTTTATACCATATTTTTACTATCTTTATACTATTTTATACGCTATTTATACAAATTTTATACGATTTTTATACTATTTTTATTCTATTTTTATGCAATTTTTATACAATTTTTATACCATTTTTATACTATTTTTCAGTTTTTTATACTATTTTTATACAATTTTTACATTATCTTTATACTATTTTATGACTATTTGTATTATTATTTTTATCGTACTTTTGTACTATTTTCATACTATTTTATAATATTTTAAAACTATTTTTATACTATTTTCATACTATTTTCATACTATTTTCGTACTGTTTTTATACTATTTTGTGTACGCCGTATAACAACTTTTGCACATTTTCAAATTTTTATGAACCAATTATCTCATTTTCTGAACCGTTTTATCCTCATTAAGGTCACGAGGGGTGCTGGAGCCAATCCCAGGTGTCTTTGGGCCAGAGGCGGGGGACACCCAGAAAAACGACCAATCACTTGCAGCTAGTTGCAATTTAGCATTCAGTTAGCTTAGCATGCATGTTTTTGGAATGTGCGAGGAAACCAGAGTACCCAGAGAAAACCCACACAGCCCTAGCGACAACATGAAAACTCCAGACAGATGAACAAGACCTGGATTTGAACCCAGAACCCCAAAACTGCGACCCCGACACAGTAACCACTTTTCCCACCATGAACCAATCAACTGTAATAAAACAACATCTTCATATCTTCATTAACCATCAAAGTGTTCAGCATTCGCCTTTAAAATATATGGCGCCCTCTAGTGTTGTGAAATGGAATAACACCCAAAACCCGAATTTAAGGCGACCAACACTTTTTGAAAAAAAATAAACGTCATCTTATATTCAGACCAAAATGATATTTAACCCAATTTGAGTACCGATTGAGGGGTGCCGGCGACGAGCTCTTACCTGTCGGCGTAATGTGCGTCACGATGCTGCGGTAAACCTTGCTTCCGTCTCTGACTGGAGGAGGCGGAGCTTGCGCCCGTGGGCAAGTGCGCTTCTAAGGCCGCCGGATTCCTCGCCGCGGCAACCAACGCTTCCTGCTGCGCACGCAAAACGTCTGAAAAGCCAAAACAAAGATGGAGAAAGGGGGGAAAACAGGAAGAAGGGGGAGGGGGGAAGAAAGGAAGGTATAAATTTAGCATCTAGCGGCTAATTTCCATGCAGACGGGTAGAAAATCCGGGTAAACATCCGTTTAATACGCGGGTTGAGTGGGTTGCGTTCGTTTTGGGGCTAATCCGCGTAGCGTGGGCGCAAAGTGGGAATGTATGGTAATTATGCGGGATATTTCGGAAGAGGGTGTGCCAAAATTAGCGCTTTTATGGCTATAAAAGGGCTAATTTAGGGCACGAAATGTTGGGTGCTCTTCAAATTATGACATTATTTTTTATGTATGACCTAAGATTCATAAGTATATGATGACTAAATCATAAATATGTGATGCAAATTTGCATTTTCTTTCCAAAAAAACATGAATGCAGTTTTTAGCTACTGTTAGCCCATCTTAAAATGTCTGTTTTCTGCACTAAAAGGACTTAAATGTTCTAAAAAAATGCACCATCTGGTGGAGAAATAATGTTAAGACCCGTCCACCAATGACTTTTTTTTACTACGGCTACTGCGCCTTTAAATATGGTGCGTCTTATATAGGGAAACTGTTTTAAAATTAAACTCCATTGCACCTTATAGTGCGCAAAATACGGTACCTAAATTATTTTTAAGTATTATTATATATTTTGTGTAAAATAAACAAATTTAAAAATATATATACATAAAAAAGATTTTAAAAATAAATTGAAATAAGTAAATAAAGTTAAATCTAACCGAAACATGCATGCTAGGTTAATTGTATGCTAAATTGCTCGACATTTTTAAGAAAAAATATACATAAAAATAAAAAAACAATAAAAAGTTTAATCTAATCTATACATGCATGCTAGGCTAATTGTATGCTAAATTACTTCACATTTTTAAGAAAAAAAAATATAAAAACATTTTAAAAATACATAAATAAAGTTCAATCTAATCGAAACATGAATGCTAGGCTAATTGTATGCTAAAATGCTCCCCATTTTTAAGAAGAATTATACATAAAAAACAAAAAAATAATAAATAGTTTAATCTAATCTATACATGAATGCTAGGCTAATTGTATGCTAAAATGCTCCCCATTTTTAAGAAAAAAATACATAAAAAACAAAAAAACAATAAATAAATAGTTTAACCTAATCTATACATGCATGCTAGGCTAATTGTATGCTAAATTACTTCACATTTTTAAGAAAATTTATACATAAACATTTTAAAAATACATAAATAAAGTTTAATCTAATCGAAACATGTATGCTAGGCTAATTGTATGCTAAAATGCTCCCCATTTTTAAGAAAAATTACACATAAAAAAACAACAATATAATAAATAAGTAGTTTAATCTAATCTAAACATGCATGCTAGGCTAATTGTATGCTAAAATGCTCCACATTTTTAAGAAAAATTATACATAAAAACATTAATAAATAAATAAATAGTTCAAACCAATCTAAACATGCATGCTAGGCTAATTATATGCTAAATTTCCCCTAAATATCACTGATTGGTTGTCTTTTGACTCCTCTTGCCCTGCCATTGGCTGACCACTGATTCTTAGATACTTAGATGAGATAGGCTCCGGCACCCCCTGCGAACCTTCCGAGAATAAGCTACCCATAAAATGAATATACTCAAAAAATAGACAGTACCTATCCCCACATTATTGCTCTTCCCAATTCAAAATGTCGACATTCCAAATTAGCATATGTGGCTTTTACGCGGGTATTTTCACCCCCCCCCCCACACACACACACCCCCCACTTTCATCCAAAACAGAAAGACAAACTGTCCAACCCAATTTTGATGAAGAATCTCCACCCCAACAGCCACTAACCCTCCAACCTGGCATGGTCTAACCTCGGCACCCCCGACCCCGGCCGCCATCTTGGTTCAATCTCCTTTCCCCCTGGCTTCTCCACCCCGACTCGGCGACAAGACCTCATCATTATTGTCCGGGCCAGGCGGCCATAGGAGGCGCCGCGGCGTCTAATGAGAGAAAAATCCATCCTGTCCTCGCTCTAACGCTCATCCTCCCCCCTCCCCCCCCCCCCCCAGTCCTCAATCTACCCCCCCTCCTCCTCCGGCCTCCCCCATTTTTAATTAGACAGATCCCTCAGGTGCCAGCGGGCCATTTCCGCCGCCTCCATGGGCGTGATGCGTGGATCGGGGTGATTTAGGCGCCCGCCTTGTTTGTGTGTACGCGTGTGTGTGTGTGTGTGTGTGTGTGTGTGTGTGTGTGCGTGGGTGCGTGCTGAGCGGCGGGCGCCCAATTGGGGGGCGGAGTGGAGAGGGAGGGGCGGGGTCCGGGGGTGAAGCGACAGATATTAATGCGGCCTAGCTCCGGTGTATCGATCTGTTTGCCGCGCCGGGCCGCGGGGGACTCGGCTGGCGGCAGACAAGGTTGTGTGTGTGTGTGTGTGTGCAGGGGTGTGTGTGTGTGTGTGTGTAAGTGTGTGTGGGTGGTGGGTTGGGAGATAAGAGAGGGATCAGAGGGAACCGGAGCCCCAGTGGGTACACACACACACACACACACACACAAACACGCACATTTTCACATATGCACACATTCACGTATACACACAAACACATACAGACACAAACATATACACACACATACACACAAACACATAAAGACACAAACATATACACACATACACTTATATACACACATACACTTATATACACACATATATACACATTTATAAACACACATATACACACACAAACACATACAGACACAAACATATACACACATCCACATATATACACATACATATACACACACACATTGGCATACATTCACACTCATATACACACACACACATACACACATATACACAAACATATACACACACATACACACATATTTACACACATATATACACACACACATACACACATATATACACACACAAACATATACAGAAACAAACATATACACACATCCACATATATATACACACATTTACACACACACATACACAAACACATACATAAACACACACAAACATACACACACATCCACATATATACACACATATACACACATACACAAACACAAAGACACAAACATATACACACACATTGGCACACATTCACACTCATAAACACACACACATATATACACAAACATATACACACACATACACACACACACATATACACACATTAACAACCATATACACATACACACACAAACACATACAGACACAAACATATACACACATCCACATATATATATACACACATACACAAACACATCCACATATATATATATACACACATACACAAACACATACATAAACACACACAAACATATACACACACATTTACACACACACACTGACACATAAACACACACACACACATACATATACACATACTCACACATAAACATACACATATACACACAAACACATACAGACACAAACATATACCGACATCCACGTATACACAAACACACATACACACACATTGAGTTGCACACGACACAGGGGTGACACTGTGAAAGCGTTGACCTCTACGAGTTTCCCGCGGTAACGCCGCTCCCCGCACTGGCTATTTTGGGGTTAAGCCCCTCCCCCTACCCCGGATATTTTGGACGAGCGGCTAAGCTAAGGCGTATTGTTTTGATTTAGTATTGCAGCAATATGCGACTGAGTGGTTAGTACGTCGGGCTGAGGGTGGGAGTTGTGGGTTTAAATCCAGGTCACTTGACCTGTGTGGAGTTG
This sequence comes from Stigmatopora nigra, assembly GCF_051989575.1. Taxonomy (NCBI): domain Eukaryota; kingdom Metazoa; phylum Chordata; class Actinopteri; order Syngnathiformes; family Syngnathidae; genus Stigmatopora; species Stigmatopora nigra. Next base: position 1,643,880 of record NC_135508.1, on the reverse strand, counting down.
GAATGTTCTCCCTGGGCCTGCGTGGGTTTTTCCCCGGGTAGTCGGGTTTCCTACCACATTCCAAAGACATGCTAGGCTAGCTGGTTTACGCTAGGAAAGTCCGGAGTTGTTTTTTTTGGGTGGAAACCGAAATACATTTTTTGGTAAAGTTCCATTGTCACATTATAATTTTAGCAAGCTTAGCAACAAAGCTACGCGTGTCAAAATGGGCGGGGTTACGAGGTCTTGTAGATTTAGAGAAGTACAAACAATTCTGAAAATACGACTTTTTGGTGGGTTTAACATTTTATTCTGGAAGGTTTTGACTTTCTTTTGTCGTTATAATGTTGTTGACTTGTAAAAAAAAGTTTGTTTTTTAAGAGAGTTATCAACAGTCATTCATTTATCTTCCAAACTGGTTATCTTCACATGGTTCGTGGACCATTTTAGATAAAATATCTAGATTTTTTTAAAATAAATAGATTAAAAGAACTGGATTAAAAGCCCTGAATATTCAGTTTTTTATCGATCTAAAACAATGTTTATTTTAGATATATTTTAAAATATATTTTTAGATTTTACAAAATGTTTTTTTAACTAAAAACCCAGAAAAACGATTTTAAAAATGACGATTATTGATCTAAAAGGGGTTAAAATCAGGAAATTTTATATATATAATATTAAGATTTTTTTTATAAATGGATTAAAAGACCTGAATACTCAGTTTTTTTGTAGATCTAAAACAATGTTTATTTTAGATTTTTTAAAATATATTTTCAGGTTTTACTACATTATTTTTGAACTAAAAATTGAAAAAATGGATAAAAATTGACAATTATTGATTCAAAAGAGGGAAAATCAGGTAATTTAATATAAATATTTAGATTTTTTTTATAAATAGATTAAAAGCCTTGAATATTCAGTTTTTTATAGATCTAAAACAATGTTTATTTTGGCTTTTTTTAAATATATTTTTATATTTTTACTAAATTACTTTTGAACTAAAAACAGAAAAAAATGATTAAAAATTTCCAATTATTGATTAAAAAGGGGGAAAATCCGTAAATTAAATATACATCTATACTCTTCATTTTAATTTGATCCTAAAACATAAAGTCGACACATGATTTACTTTCCCGGGCCGCACAAAATTAAACGGCGGGCCAGATTTGGCCCCAGTGCCACCACTTTGACACCTGTGAGTTAGGCACTTTAGAGTGTTCAACCAGCTAGCCTAGCATGCATGTTTTTGGGGCATGTTTTCCCGGCACTAACAAAAAAAAGGTTAAAAAGACAAACACTGGAAATCCTAAACGTTTTGGTCTTGTGGAGTTATTTTGGGGAAGTCCCGCTCGCTCGCTCGCTCGGTCGGTCGGGCGGCCATTGCGAGTCGTCAGTCCATTATGGGCTGCTTATCCTCCTTTTGTGGCCTTCCTATTTTTCTCTTTTCCGCCATTCCTGGAGTGGAGCCTAAATCGTTTTAGTTCAGCTCGTGAGAATACGGACGCCGCTTGGCCGGCCTCGTGACGGATTTGGCGGAACGGCGGCTAATAAAAAGACGACATCTGTCTGCTCAAAAGTGGAATTTTGGTGAAAAAAGTAAAAAAATTGCAAAAAGTCAAGTAAAAATACAGTAATCCCTCGATTAGCGTGGTTAATGTAAACTAGACAAGGCCGAGATGAATGAAAAGCTGCAAAGTAAGGGTCTTCCCTATTTAAAAAATAAAATAAAAAAAATTAAACAAAAAAGTGGTGGGCAGGTTTTAGCGTGAATTTTGAGCTTTCCAAAAAAATTTATTACCATTTTTTTTTAAATTCATTTTCATGTGGGCTGGACCATTCATTTTAGAAGAAATATTTAGATTTTTTTTTTTTATTGTAAATGGATTAAAAGCCCTGAATATTCAGTTTTTTATAGATCTAAAACAATGTTTATTTCAGCTTATTTTTTAAAATATATTTTTAGATTTTACAAAATTATTTTTGAACTAAAAACACAGAAAAAATGCATTAAAAAAGACAATTATTAATATAAAAAGGGGGAAAATCGGGATATTTAATATAAATCTATACTTTTCATTTTAATTTGGCTGGACCATTTTAGATATAATATTTAGATTTTTTTAATAAATGGATTAAAAGAAATGGATTAAAAGCCATGAATATTCTGTTTTTTAGAGATCTAAAACAATGATTACTTTAGCTTTTTTAAAAATATATTTTTAGATTTTTACAAAATGATTTTTGAACTAAAAACACAGAAAAAAATGATTAAAAACTGACAATTATTGATTTAAAACGGGGAAAATCAGGAAATATAATATACATCGGACCATTTTAGATATAATATTTAGATTTTATATTATTATTATAAATGGATTGAAGGGCCTGAATATTCATTTTTTATAGATCTGAAACAATGTTTATTTTAGCTTATTTTTTAAATATATTTTTAGATTTAAAAAAATGATTTTTTGAACTAAAAACACAGAAAAATGGATTAAAAATGACAATTATTAATTTAAAAGGGAAAAAAAATCTGGAAATTGAATATACATCTATACTCTTCATTTTAATTTCATCCTAAAACAAAAAGTCAGCACATGATTGACTTTCTCGGGCCGCACAAAATGATGCCACGGGCCAGATTTGGCCCCCGGGCCGCCACTTTGACACCTCTGCTGTACAGTCTTACCTCTACATACGAATGCCCCTAAGTACCAAATTTCAGGTTGCAAAAATCCCAATGAATATAAATGCATTTTCTGGATCTGTCATTTTATTTTGAAATTGTCCTGTTTTACTTTTGATGGGAGCTTTTCAGAACATTACTTTTGTCATCAGTGTTTTTTCATGTAAAATTATTAAAGCGAATTAAATGAGTAAGCGGGCCCTGTGATTGGTCTAAAACAGAATAAAAGTGGCATTCGGTTATAACATTCATAAATAATTTCCTTATAATATAATTTTCTTCGATATTTGTCTGTTTTTACTCATATCTTTCATACAAAATTGGGCCAATAATCATTTTTAAAAGCGTTAAATTGAAACCATGGAACAAATTAGGGGATTTACATACACAGTACACTTCTACTTACGAAAAATTCAAGTTACAAATAAACCCTGAATTTCATATTTCATCATTTTAAGAACTGAACAAAAAAAACCCTATTGGCTGTTTTCAAGGAGTCGGCACCCCCTCCCCCTCCCCAAAATCTGCCTGGGAGAGAAAACTACAACCACAACAACAATAACAACAACAACACCTCGTCCCTACAAATCCATACACGGCGCCCCCCACCATTTCAGGCGTACTTTCATTTTTTTTGGCCGCCGATACTTCAAACGCATAAAAGAAGCTCCGCGGGGTTAAGGCTAAAAGGGGGGGTGTCGGAGCAGTGTCAGGGGGGGAGGAGTCAGGGTTTGACAAGGTTGCATTGAAGAGACCACAAAAAAATAGGTGCTTCATCAGGGCCCCCCCCCCCCCACTTGAAACCGGGTGGGTGGGTGTCAAGAGTCTCTCTCGCCCGACTGATTCAAGCTCGGCTTTTTGGGGGTCCGCCTCCTTCTTCAAAATGTATGACTTTTTTTAAGGAAAAAATGGTAGGCCAGGTAGGTTGTTCAAGTGCGGTTGTTTACTAAGGCACTTAAAAGACTAACATTTTAGATATGGATCAATATTGGTTGATCATTGTATGAAATTCTCTTTAGCACAGATCCATCTGGTTGATGCATGACAAGACTCTCCTAACCACAAAAACTACTACGTATTACTACAACTACTACTATGATAACAGCTCTATCTTTTGGAAATATAACACAATCCCCTACAACCACTATCACAACCACCACCACTATTACTACTACCGCTACCACCACTACTATCACTACAACATCCATTACTACTATCTCGACCACCACTACTACCACCACCACCATCACTACTACTACCACCATCACTACTATTACCACTACTACAAATATTACCACCACTACTACCACCACCACCATCACTACTACTACCACCATCACTACTATTACCACTACTACAAATATTACCACCACTACTACTAATAATAATACCACCACTACTACTATCACTACCACCACTATCACCAATGCTACCATTACCACCACTACTACTACTACAACTACTACTACCAGTAATACTACTACCACTTCTACTACCAGGAATACTACTACCACTAATACTACCAGTAATACTACCACCACTACTACTACCAGTAATACTACCACCACTACCACTACCAGTAATACTACCACCAGTAATACTACTACCACTACTACTACCAGTAATACTACCACCACTACCACTACCAGTAATACTACCACCACTACTACTACTACCACTCCTACTACTACTACCAGTAATACTACCACCACTACTACTACTACCACTCCTACTACTACTACCAGTAATACTACCACCACTACCACTACCAGTAATACTACCACCAGTAATACTACTACCACTACTACTACTACCAGTAATACTACCACCACTACCACTACCAGTAATACTACCACCACTACTACTACTACTACCACTCCTACTACTACTACCAGTAATACTACCACCACTACTACTACCAGAAATACTACCACCACTACTACTACTACCACCACCACTACTACTACTACTACCAGAAATACTACCACCACTACTACTACTACCAGTAATACTACCACCACTACTACTACCACCACTACCATTACTACTATTACTACCACCACCACTACTACCTCTACAACTACCGCTACTACAACTACTACTAATACCGCTCTCACTACTACTACCACCACTACCACCACCATTACTACCACTACTACTAATACCGCTCCCACTACAACCACCACCACCATTACTACTATGAATCCCACCACTACTGCTACTACTACTAATACCAAAACATACTACCACAATTCCTACAATTACCACAACAACCACTAAATCTAGACCAGTAGTCCTTAACCTGGATTCGATCACATGACATTGCTTAGCCAATCAGGGCTGCGAGAAATTTATCTATCTTGAATTTGATTAAAAACATGTTACATTATTTATGTGATGGCACATTTGATTCCCCCTGTACCTCAACTTGTGCTAAAATAGACGATTTTAGTTCACACATTTTTGTACCGCAAAGGCAAAAAAAAAAAAATAGAAATAAATATGCAACTAAATGTGTAAAAATGGATTAGAAATGAAAGACATATCAACAAGAGGTGATGAAAAAAAGGACGTCCGTTTTTTTTCTTCCTCTAAAGTCATTAAACGTTGAGATGGCTTTGGCCCTGTCCATTTGCAGGCGGCAATTTAACATCATTGCTAATGAAATAAAAATAAAAGTAGCTCAAACGTCAATTGGAGTCCAGCGTCTCACCCATTTATGCCCCGACGGAAGCGCTTGTAAAGAACAGGAAGGACTTAATGGGACGTGTCTTACAAAAATGGACGCCTGGTTGAACAGCCATGTAAAAACACTTACATTTTTTGTCTTCTTATAAGAGTCATGGGGGGTGCTAGAGACTATCCCAGCTCACTACAATCGGCAGAAAGCCAATGGCAGGGCACGAGGAGACCATTTGAGATGTAATATTTAGATTTTATTTTAAAAATGGATTAAAAGAATTGGATTAAAAGCCCTGAATATTCCGTTTTTATGGATTTAATTTTTTTTTACATTTTTTAAAATATATTTTTAGATTTTACAAAATGATTTTTAAACTAAAAACACAGAAAAAAAATGATTAAAAAATGACAATTATTGATTTAAAACGGAGAAAATCAGGAAATATAAAAAAACATTTTTTATAATAAATGGATTAAAAGAACTGGATTAAAATCCCTGGATATTCAGATTTTTATAGATTTCAAACAATATTCATTTTAGCTTTTATTTAAATATATTTTTAGATTTTACAAAATAATTTTTGAATTAAAAACAGAAAAAAAATATTAAAAAATTACAATTATTGATTTAAAAGGGGGAAAATCAGGAAATTAAATATGCATAAGAGATATAATATTTAGGTTTTTTTATATAAATGGATTAAAATAACTGGATTAAAAAACATGAATATTCAGTTTTTTATATATCTAAAACACTAAAACAATGTTCATTATAGATGTTTTAATATATATATATATATATATATATATATATATATATATATATATATATATATATATATATATATATATATATATATATATATATATATATATATATATATATATATATATATATATATATATATATATATATATATATATATATATATATATATATATATATATATATATATATATATATATATATATATATATATATACAAAATGATTTTTGAACTAAAAACACAGAAAATGGATTGGAAAAAATGAAAATTATTGATTTAAAAAGGGGGGAAATCAGGAAATTTAATATGCATCTATACTCTTCATTTTAATTTGACCCTAAAACAGAAAGTCACCACTCATGATTGACTTTCTCGGGCCGCACAAAATGATTCGTCGGGCCACATTTGGCTCCCCGGGCCGCCACTTTGACACCAGTGCATTTTTTTTAACCCGAAACTTATTGTAGAAAAAAAATTGGTAGAACTGGAGGATGGGAGGGTATTGAGAGATTTAGGGAGTTGGCAGCCAGCCAATAAGAGTTAGTGGATCAATGGGCGTGTTGATGCATGCCGCTCGCAGGTGTTGTTAATGAGGAAGCGGCTCGGTGGTCAGAAATCAATGGCAGTCCCACCTTGACATCGCGGGCTCAATGCCGACATTACAAATGCCACTTGGACTTTTCAATGGCGCCGGGCCATCGCTCTCGCAGATAAATCGCTCGAAACTTGGTTTTATTCATTAGCTGTACCCAGTAAAATTTTGGGCAAATAATTATCTTGAGATACGAGTAAAATTTTGGGTAAATGTTTATCTTGAGATACGAGTAGAATTTTTGGCAAATGTTTATCTTGAGATATGAGTAGAATTTTGGGTAAACGTTTATCTTGAGATACGAGTAGAATTTTTGGCAAATGTTTATCTTGAGATACGAGTAAAATTTTGGGTAAATGTTTATCTTGAGATACGAGTCGAATTTTTGGCAAATGTTTATCTTGAGATACGAATAGAATTTTGGGTATACGTTTATCTTGAGATACGAGTAGAATTTTTGGCAAATATTTATCTTGAGATACGAGTGAAATTTTGGGTAAATGTTTATCTTGAGATACGAGTAGAATTTTTGGCAAATGTTTATCTTGAGATACGAGTAAAATTTCGGGTGAATGTTTATCTTGAGATATGAGTAAAATTTCGGGTAAATATTTATCTTGAAATATGAGTAAAATTTCGGGTGAATATTTATCTTGAGATATGAGTAGAATTTCGGGTAAATGTTTACCTTGAGATACAAGTAAAATTTCGGGTAAATGTTTATCTTGAGATACGAGTAAAATCTCGGGTAAATATTGAGATACGAGTTAAGTTTTCGGGCAGATATCTTAAGATACAAGTAAATTTTCGGGTAAATGTTGATCTTGAGATACGAGTAAATTTTCAGGTAAATATTGAGATACAAGTAAAATTGTCGGGGTAAATGTTGATCTTGAGATACGAGTAAATTTTCAGGTAAATATTGAGATACAAGTAAAATTTTCGGGCAGATATCTTGAGATACAAGTAAATTTCCAGGTAAATGTAGATCTTGAGATAAGAGTAAAATTTTGGGTAAATATCGAGATACAAGTAAAATACTCGGGCATATATCTTGAGATGCAAATTTCCATCTTGAAATACGAGTAAAATTTTGAGCAAATGTTTATCTTGAGATACAAGTAGAATTTTGGTCAAATATTTATCTTGAGATACGAGAAAAATGTTGATATACAAGCAGACAAAAACATCATGGCCATTGTCTTTCTGGTCGTAACTCCCTCATGTAATATTTCTATGAGCACTGGGCGGAGCCTTGCATTTTTTTCAGTGTATATTTTCCTCGTTAGTCAGTGCGAATGGCGGAACTTGTTCGCTAATACGAGAGGAGTATACATACTACTTTCCCATTGGCAAGTGGTAGTGCATTATCCTATTGTGGGGACATTTGTGGGCCTCATTTTGGGAATATTCTGAAGGGAAGACAAAAGCAAACAACCCTCGATAGGTTGCGTCTGAAAGTCAGGGTGGAGGCGGGGCCAATAGAGCCAAAAAAGGTATCAAAATTTAAACCAAAATTAGCATTAAGTTTAGTGTAAGGCTAGATTAAACTTACTTTTGAGTGTGTCTGCATCGTAATCAAGTTCATTTAAATTAGTTCATGTTACGGGCGGGTTGCCAGGTATGTGGACATGACTGACCGTGAATGGGTAATCCCATGCTGATGGCCAGCTGGTAGAGGCGTTGCTGCTGCTCTTCGTAGGATCCGTTGTCGCCGAGCGCCGCCATCATGCGCCGGTAGTGTTCCTCGGGGCTCATGTGACTTTGGCTGCCACCTGCTTCACCCTCTGGATTCTGTGCCGTCTCTGGGGGGGAACACGCCGCCATTTTGATCAATATCAACCTTCCCTTATCATATTACGGTGTATATTGAAGTAAAACCTGCACCAGCTAGCCTAGCTATGACCAAAACATGAAAGTCAATTGTATTAGAAGTAATAACAAAAAAAAACACTAAGGTCAGTAAAGAAAGTTTGTGTGGAAATTCAATGGGTGTCCCCATTTTGTAAACTTTGTTTTATTCATTCGTTCATTATTCGTACCGCTTATCTACCACCATCATAACTACTATTACAACCACTACAACCACTACCACTACTACTATCCCAGCTGACAAGTAAAATTTCGGGTAAATGTTTATCCTGAGATACGAGAAAAAATTCAGGCAAACATTTATCTTGAGATACGAGTAACACCTCAGGTAAATATTTATCTTGAGATACGTGTAAAATTTTGGGAAAATATCTTGAGATACAAGTAAAACTTCAGGTAAATATTTATCTTGAGATACGAGTAAAATCTTGGGAAAATATCTTGAGATACAAGTAAAACTTCAGGTAAATATTTATCTTGAGATACGAGTAAAATTTCCAGCAAATATTTATCTTGAGATAAGAGTAAAATTTCGGGCAAATATTTATTTTGAGATACGAGTAAAATTCCGGGTAAATATACGAGTAAATTTTCGGGTAAAAATTTATCTTGAGATTCGGGTAAGACTTCAGGTAAATATTTATCTTGAGATGCGAGTACATTTTCGGGTAAATATTTATCTTGAGATACGAGTATAATTTTGGGAAAATATTTATTTTGAGGTGCGAGGTAAAATTTTAAGAAAATATTTATCTTGAGATACGAGAAAATTTTGGGCAAATATTTACCTTGAGATGCGAGTACATTTTGGGGCAAATATTTATCTTGAGATACGAGTAAAATTTTGGGTATATATTTATCTTGAGATGCGAGTCAATTTTCAGGTAGATATTTATCTTGAGATACGAGTAACATTTCAAGCAAATATTTATCTTGAGATACCAGTAAAATTTCAGGCACATTTTTAAATTTACAAAAAAACATTGAGATCAGTAAAGAAAGTGTGTGTGGAAATTCAATGGGTGTCCGCATTTTGTCACCAATTTGGATGGTGTGAGTTAAAGACCTCTCATTTGCTGATTTTATGACCCATTGTAAAAAGAAATAGCTCTCATGGGAAAGCTAAAGCAATGGTAATAATAACTATGATTAGCAAGAAAATATTGCTTTGTTCAAGCGCACACTTGATTCAAATTATACATTTCTCACGTATAAGCCGCATGCTTAAAATGGCCTTAAAATCGTTGTATTTTACAATTTCTCTCGTATAAGCCGCCCCCTGATTCACAATTTTTACCGCTATATTCATGGTTTTAATAGGGAATACATATTTGTTACTTTGAAGGGAAAATTTTAAAAAAATCATATTTCTAAGATACTTTACTTCGTACTTTATACTTTACTGTGTAATTTATACTTTTTACTGTACTTTGTACTTTATATTTTTTACTTTATATTTTTTACTTTATATTTTTTACTTTATATTTTTTACTTTATATTTTTTATTTTATATTTTTTATTTTATATTTTTTACTTTATATGTTTTACTTTACTTTGTACTTTATACTTTTTAGTGTACTTTGTACTTTATACTTTTTAGTGTACTTTGTACTTTATACTTTTTACTTTATATTTTTTACTTTACTTTGTACTTTACACTTTTTAGTGTACTTTGTACTTTATACTTTTTAGTGTACTTTGTACTTTATACTTTTTACTTTACTTTGTACTTTATACTTTTTACTTTACACTATATACTTTTTACTTTAATTTGTACTTTGTACTTTTTACTTTACTTTGTACTTTTTACTTTACTTTGTACTTTATACTTTAATCATAAGGGATGAGTATGTTAATTCTATGTTAATAATAAATTCATTTTTTTCTGTTAATGTTTCATATGTACTGTTAACGGATGCACTTTTTTATATGTATCCTATCTTGTGCTGACCCCGCCCCTTCCGTCAATTTTTTTAAGTCAATGTGGCCCACCGGGCCCAAAACTTTGCCCACCCCTGCTCTAGCCTGAGCTAGCCTTAGCTTCTCAAAAGCTTTCCCAGTCAATTAACTGTTAAGAAATTTCCCGAATACTTGATGAAATAAAGTTCTAATCTAATCTAACGACGCGACGACTTTAGAGAAGAAGGAAGGGAAGACATCATTTACACAGCGGCATCCAATCTCAGCCACGAACTCCATCTGCTCTCCTCTCAGTCCATTTCTCCACATTCATTACTCATTAATGGTTATTCTATGTCGCCTCCACACGAATACGTGGGTAAAGTTCTGGGTTTTCCGCGCAATGCGGTTTCCCCTAAAACACTAAAAAAAACTGCCTCATAAATAAGAAAGCTGAAAATATATCTAACTAGCTAGTAGGCTAAACCCAAATACTGTACTTATGAGTGGATGCTAACCATTTAGAAATGCTAACTTCTCTTTAAATGCTACTGCTAAACTCTAACAAATAAAACATTAGCATGAATGAGACTTTCTATTAGCCTTGTTAACTGTGTCGTGCCTTTTTATGGCGCCATTAGCCATATGTTAGCATCTTGTGGTAGTATAATAGCGCAAGTTAGCCATCTGTTTGCATTGTTAGCAGTGTTTTAGTCTCCTCAAGATCTGTTTGGTGGCTTCTTGATCGACCTTAATGTCAGATTGAGTGTTGTTGTTTTAGTATTTGCTTTTGTTGGGGTGTGGGAAGGTTTGAAAGGTGGACACGTCCATATTTAAGACAACAATAGCCCTAATTTGAAGGCCTCAACAGACACCTGGCGCCGCATTATGCTTATTTATTATTGGGGTTGTGTATGTGTGTATATGTATATTTATATATATATGTATGTATATGTATATTTATATATATGTATGTATATGTATATGTTTGTATATATACATTATACAAGTGTACATATATATTTATTTTTCAGCAACATGCTTATTTATATAATTATTTATGTATTGATGTATTTATAAATTTATTTATATATTTATTTATGTTTCTTTATATTTTTATTTATTTACTTTTTATTTATTTTATTTATTTATTTATATATTTATTTATTTACTTTTTATTTTTATTTATTTACTTTTTATTTTTATTTATTTATATACATATTTATATATTTATTTGTGTATTGATTTATTTATATATTGATTGATTTATTCATATATATCTATTTATTTATTCATTTATGTTTTATATTTTATATATATTTAGTCATTTATTTATTTACATATATGTGTTTATATTTGTTTATTATTTGTTTTTCATTCATTCATATATATTTATTTAGTCGTTTATTTATATTTTTATATATTTATATAATTTTTTCATTCATTCATCCATTTATATATTTATTTATTCATTCATTTATTCATGAACTCGTTCATTACCCATTTATTATATTATATTTACATATAGATATATATTTTTATTTGTGTATTTATTTATCCATTTACTTATTTATTACCCATTTATTATGTCTAAAATGTCTTTTTCTGTGTCTGTATTCTCATCCATTAAGTAGACAAATAATTTGATCATATTTTTGTCGACACAATTTTAAAAAATGAAAAATTTACTAAAAAAAATCAAGGTACAATTTCCACAATCAAACCAAGTCCAATTTGCCATCTCATTTAATTTTTTAAATTATTTTTTTAAGTAATTTTTGTCCATAAAAAAATGCCCAATAACATACTACCATGTATTCTATTTTTAAAACTCAATTTAGCCTGAATAGTTTGATGTAACATGTTATCATTTTAGCAACCTTCGAGTAGTTTGACCCAATTTCTCTTGAACTATTTTATTTTGAAAAGCAAAACAAACATCCAAAAACGTATTAAAACAATATCTTCCCATCCAACATGTCCTTCCACTCCACACATTCAATACATGCATCTTTCAGGGGCTTAGATGGACCCCAAAGTAAAACTTTAAGTGCCTTTATACAATTCCTAATCCTTCCCAACGCACCCTCAAACAAATCTCCCATTCACATTTTTCATAAACAATAATTTCCCTCATCAAAACCCTCTAAAATAAACCAAAAACGATCATTTGTCGTGTACTTTTGGCGCTAAAGTCGAGCGTTTCTAGGGATAAATTTGGATGCACAGTAAGGCGTCCTGGGATTTTGCCTGTTCTATAATGCATCAGCCAGGAAGTCGTCTTCAAGAGCCTAAAGGGAAAAGCCTGTTGGCCGCGCCGAGCGCCCAGTTTTCACGCCACATAAGAGAAAAAAAGAATAATACACGGCGGCGGTGACCGGATTGCAGCGCTATCGCCAAAGGTATTCCCGTCAATCCATGATTTATCAGGCACTCGGACTCCTATCGTGTTTTGTGCGAATAAAAAAAAGTATACAGTGAAGATTTGCTATCTGCTAAGCTAACTTAGCGTAGAAACCTTAGCCAGAATGACCAGTAAATGGACAAGAAGTCAACTATGTTAGTATGTTAGCTACTTTGCGCTAGGCATTTAGCATGAGGAGTCAATGTTATGCTAATGTTTAGTTTCTAATGAGTTTATTTTTCTCTTTTTATAAAGCGTTGCTATCTTGCTATGCTAACTTGTCAAATAAATCTTAGTCAGGCTGACCAGTGGATGGACAAGAAGTCAACTATATTAGCCACTTTGCGCTAGGTATTTAGCATGCAGAGTCAATGTTATGCTAATGTTTAGTTTCTAATGAGTTTGTTTTTCTCTTTTTATAAACCGCTATCTAACTATGCTAACTCATCAAGTAAATCTTAGCCAGGCTGACCAGTGGAAAGACAAGCTATATTTGGATGCTAGCTACTTGGCGCTCGCTATTTAGCATGCGGAGTCAATGTTATGCTAATGTTTAGTTTCTAATGAGTTTGTTTTTCTCTTTTTATAAACCGCTATCTTGCTATGCTAACTTATAAAATAAATCTTATCCAGGTTGAACAGTGGATGGACAAGAAGTCAACTATATTTGCATGTTAGCCACTTTGCGCTAAGTATTTAGCATGAGGAGTCAATGTTATGCTAATGTTTAGTTTCCAATTAGTTTATTTTTCTGTTTTTATAATGAATTTTATTGTCTTTTCAGTTAAGGGCAGTAACTGTTGACTGGAATCTCCCACTGCTAAAAAATGCAGTACTGGGTCTTACCTTTAGGGGATACGCTGCGTGACTTCTTACTGTCGGAGGGAGAATTGCTACTGCTGTTAGGAGAGAAGCTTCTCCCTTTGACTAGAAGATCATCTGGAAACAAACAAACAAAAATAGCAGCGCTTAAACATACAGAAAAGCACGTAGCATGGCTAATGCTAATGCTAATGCTAAAACTAAAACTACTACTACTACTACTACGACTACTACTATTACTACTATTACTACTACTACTACGACTACTACTATTACTACTATTACTACTACTACTACGACTACTACTATTACTACTATTACTACTACTACTACGACTACTACTATTACTACTATTACTACTACTACTACGACTACTACTATTACTACTATTACTACTACTACTACGACTACTACTATTACTACTATTACTACTACTACTACGACTACTACTATTACTACTATTACTACTACTACTACGACTACTACTATTACTACTATTACTACTACTACTACGACTACTACTATTACTACTATTACTACTACTACTACGACTACTACTATTACTACTATTACTACTACTACTACTACGACTACTACTATTACTACTATTACTACTACTACTACTACGACTACTACGACTACTACTATTACTACTACTACTACTACTACTACTACTACTACTACTACTACTACTACAACAACAACAACAACAACAACTACTAATACTACTACAACAACTACTACTACTACTACTACTACTACAACAACAACAACAACTACTACTACTACTACAACAACTACTACTACTACTACTACTACTACTACTACTACAACTAGAGTAGATATACTAGAGTATATATTTATTTTAAATTTCCCGATTTTTCCCCCTTTCAAATCAATAATTGTCATTTTTAATCCATTTTTTCTTTGATTTAGTTCAAAAATCATCTTGTAAAATCCAAAAATATATTTAAAAAAAAACTAAAATAAACACTTTTAGATATATAAAAAACTAAATATTCAGGGCCCATATGTGGCCCGCAGGCCGTAGTTTGCACATTAGGGTGTTTAAGGTCCAGAATGTCAATTTGTTCCGTTTCCTATACCCGAGTCCTTTCCCCGCCAACAAACCCACGCCCTCCCGCTTCCACATCTTGTGTACAATTACGGCACCCCCTACTGCTACGTCCTCCTCCCCCTCCTCGGCGTCTCCCCCCCTCCCTTCCTTCCTTCCTTCTTCCGACGGCGTCCCACCTCCACCACCCCCACAAAAGGCACCTCGAATCAATACAAGGCCTAATCACGAAGGCAGAAACGCGGGACCGGAAAAGACGTTTGTCATCTCTTTCTGTCTTGTTTTTTTGTTTTTTTAACTGGCACACCTCGGCTTTTTCTGGCAGACTTCGACATACACACAAAAAAACGCGGTTAGAAACTGTTTCCTCTCTTTTCGCCCTTTTTGCCGCCTTCTCGTTACTCAGAGGGTATTTTTAGGGGCGGAGATGAACGTTTGTTTTGTTGTTTTTCTTTTTTTTTTGAGGAGTTGGTGTGCTCAAATTTTGCTTGAAAAACAACGGTTAGCTAAACTAAATTAAGATAAAGAGTTTTGGTGATAGCTAAGGTTCAGCGAAAGTTTTTTTTGGAGTAGTTTTGGGTTTGGTAAAAAGTTATTTAAGGTTTTTTGTGGAAAACATGGTTCAATCTAATGAGGCTACATTTATTCTTGCATTATGATTAAAAATATAATTAATATTTTGCAGTTTAGAGTTTTGGTGGTAGCTAAGGTTCATCTAAAAAAACAAAATCAACAGTAAACATTTTTTAATGGAAAATATGGTACATTCTAACAAGGATTCATTATTTTTTTCATAAAAACAGTTCTTAAGAAAATAAAATTAATCTTAAGAGTTTAGTTGCTAGGTAAGAGTCATCAAAATATATATTTTTATTTTTTTTAAATAGTAGTTTTGGCTTTTGGTAAAAAAAATCCTGCACGTTTTTATGTGGGCCGAACCATTTTATATATAATATGTATTTAGATTTTTATTTTTTATAAATGGATTAAAAGAACTTCATTAAACCCCCTGAATATTCAGTTTTTTATAGATCTAAAACAATATTTATTTTAGCTTTTTTAAATATATTTTTACAATTTTACAAAATGATTTTTGAACTGAAAACAGAAAAAATGACATATGTCAAAATTTTACTCGTATCTCAAGATAAATATTTGCCTAAAATTTTACCCGTATCTCAAGATAAATATTTGCCCAAAATTCTACTCATATCTCAAGATAAATATTTTCCCAAACTTTTACTCGTATCTCAAGATAAATATTTAGCCAAAATTCTACTCGCATCTCAAAATAAATATTTGGCCAAATTTTTACTCGTATCTCAACAAATATTTTTACCCAAAATTTTACTCATATCTCAAGATAAATATTTCCCCAAAATTTCACTCATATCTCAAGACACATTTTCCCAAAATTTCACTCGTATCTCAAGACACATTTCCCCAAAATTTCACTCGTATCTCAAGACACATCTTCCCAAAATTTCACTCGTATCTCAAGACACTTCCCAAAATTTTACTCGTATCTCAAGATAATTATTTCCCCAAAATCTCACTCGTATCTCAAGACACATTTTCTTAAAATTTCACTCGTATCTCAAGATAAATATTTTCCCAAAATTTCACTCGTATCGCAAGATAATTATTTTCCACAAAATTTTACTCGTATCTCAAGATAAACCCTAACCCTCATCAAAAAAACTCCCTTAAACCACACCCATTTTAAATTTAACCCTTTACCCTCCTACTGGCAAAAAGTGAACCCAATTCCACACTAAATTCCCTTTAACTGAAATCTCCGTCATACCTAGCAAAAAAACGGCACAGGGCGCACATTTCCACCACCCACGCCCGAAGACGGCGAATGATCAAAGACACGCACTCGAATCGTCTCTCCGGCTGACCTCGCTAAAGACGCGATGGCGGTGGCGGCGGCGGCGTCTCGGGCGCCGGCGCCGGAGGGCCAGAGATTTGAGGGCGGCGAGCTTTTAAAGCCAATTAAACGGGTCTGCTTAGAGGAGCCATGCTTCCCTTTTTAATGCCCAGTCGGCCCTGAGCTGTGCTCGCCGTTTACTAACGAAGGACGCTTATAGCCCGCTTAGCAACCGGCGGCTTTTAGCCAATCATGTGCTTGATATGCTACATTATGCGCTAAAATGGGGGTGCTTATTATTTTCATCATCAGTGCCTTTGATTAGATTTTTTAAAAATAATTTAACGCCTATAGGCGTTTTTGTACCTCCGTGTTTTGAACCGAACTTGGGGAGATAAGTCCGATCCGTTTGATTGGTAGTGATTGGTCGCCGGCTAAATAAAAGTAGAGTGGTACATCTAGAAGAAATAAAAATGTTTTTTTTTTCAATCTAATATCCTGTTTTGGGTGTTTTTTCAGAGGGTTGGAACAAATTAATGAGTTTTTAGTTCATTTCTATGGGAAACGTTCATTTGAGTTAAGAGTAAATTGACATACAAGCTCAGTCCCGGAACGATATAAGCTCGTATCTCGAAAATGTGTCAAAAAATGTCAATGCTATCTTTATTTTTCCTTTTAAAAAAGAGCTAAAGAGAAATACCTAAAAAAAATGCATTCATTTTCGGAGTCGCTTAACCTTACAAGGGTCGCAGGGGGTGCCGGAGCGTATTCCAGATAACGATGGACACCCTGCATCGGTGGCCAGCCAACCGCAGTGTGCAAGGAGAAAAGACAACCAATCACTAGTAGCCAGAGGCAAAATAAAGTGTTAGCCTAGCATGTTTTTGGGCATGGGAGTCAATTTGGATCTCCCGGATAAAACCCACACAAACCTCCAAATTCCACACAATGAGGACTGACCTGGAATTGAACTCAGGACACCCAAACTGTGAGGCCGATGTGCTAAACAATAATCTAAATACTTTTCATTCATTTTTTTGAATCGATTAGCCTAAAAAAATGTCATGGGGGGGGGTGCTGGAGCTTATCCCAGCCAACTATGTGGTAGAGACAACCCGACTCAGTCGCCAGCCAATCACAAGGCACAAGAAGACAGACAACAAATTACAAATAAGGGCAAATTAGAGTGTTCAACCAGCTAGCTTAGCATCTTTTTGGGATATGGGAGTAAACCAGATTTCCCAAATAAAATCCACACAACCCCAAAGCTAACATCCAAACTCCATTAAACAGTCTCTCTCCGTTATTCATACTATTTATATATATATATTATATTTATACTCATTTACAGTTTACTGCATTACGACACGATGGAACAGTGGATATTACCGCCCTGCAACTCAGAAGTCGTGGGTTCGATTCCCTGCCCCAAAACGCAAAACAACAACAAACCAAAACAGATCCGAGACTTTAAACGAGCCGCTAAAGCCAACGGCATCAAACCCGGTCTTTCGGGGGCCACACCGTCAAGCAAGGCAGCATTCCTCCCTCCCTCCCTCCCCCCTTAGTCCGATTTCCTCCCCCCTCCTTCCCTCCCCCATGGTAGCGAGGGTGGTGACAGCTCAGACAGCCAGACTCCTTAATTCCTCTCTTACTCCGTTAATCTGTCATCTTTATCAGGCCGGCGAAGGGGGCGGAGTGAGGAAAGGCCGGGCGACTGGGGGGGTGGGGGTGAGGGGGACGCGGCGCGGGGTCTGCCCCCCCCCCCCCCAATCAATCTCCACATTACAGCTGACAGAATGGTGCTAATAACTTATTGATCCCTCTTTCCGAGCGCCGGCCGGGGCCTCCGTCGCCCCCCCGAAAAGCGCCGCCATTGATTGGCCGCCGACGCCGCCGGGGGAGGGGGAGGAGGGGAGGATTGTCGGGGGGGGGGGGGGGGGGGGGGGGGGGAGACGGACAGGGGCGACGCGGGGGCGCTTGGGCTCGTGCCGAGGGAGGATGCGACGCGGCCAACGTGCGTAAAAAGGACACGGCGCCCCCGACCGATCTTTTATTTGGGTGTGGGAGGGGTGTGTGTGTGTGTGTGTGTGTGTGTGTGTGTGTGTGTGGGGGGGGGGGGATTAATAGAAGTGGAGCTCAAGAAGAATTATGGGCCGCGGGAGGACAAAACGTGTCGCTAAATGCTAAGTCATCTGGCGCGCAGGTGGCCGCAAGAACTTTGCAAAAGCTGGAACTTAGCTTAACTTTAGATTAGTGAAAAAAAACAAAAATGTTAAAAAAGATTTTATTGGATATTGAGAGTCTTCACGAATAAGTCGCACCCTTAAAATTGCCTTAAAATGGTTTAATTTTGCAATTTTTCGAGTATAAGCCGAAACCTGATTGAGAATTTTCATCTCCATATTTGTAGTTTTAATAGGGAGTTCAAATGTGTTACTTTAAAGGGAAAATCTTAAAAAATATATTTAATTTATATATATTTATTTATTTAGTCATTTATTTATACATATATTTATTTAGCCATTCATTTGCACGTATATTTATTTAGCCATTCATTTATAAAAAAAAACATTTATTCATGTATTTATATATTTATATATATTTATTAAGTCATTTATTTATTCATTTTTATATTAAAATTTTATTTTATATATCTTTATCTTATATATCTATTCACGATATTTTCTTATTTATATATATATTTATTTATTTATGTATATATTTATTTATCTATTTAGTTATTTACTATTTAATTTATATATATTTATTTACTTAGTCATTTATTTATATGTATACATATATATATATATATATATATATATATATATATATATATATATATATATATATATATATATATATATATATATATATATATATATATATATATATATATATATATATATATATATATATATATATATATATATATATATATATATATATATATATATATATATATATATATATATATATATATATATATATATATATATATATATATATTCATTTTTATATTAAAATTGTATTTCTGAGATACTTCAAAAGGATGGTCTGCTGGATTGCACACTCAAAAAAGTTGTTGCCTCCACGTAGATAAATTCAAAAAGGAAGTCATGTGACCAGTACAACCAGGAAATATGTTCATAGCGATCTACTTTTTCATCCCTAGGTAAGATAGCGGCGCCCTGAGCGAGCAATGGCAGGCACAAGTAGCAATTTTTCACCTTTTATGCAAAATAAGGTTAATTTTTTTCTTGAATTTCATTCATAGACGTCAAAATTAACTTTTTTAGCGTTTTTTTTCTGTTTATCTTTTCTCTATTCTGAAATAAATGACCATATCGGCCATATTGTCTTTCGTCATTTTACAGTTTCCTGCATGTCAAGTCTAATTTATGCGCATATAAGCCGTACCCTCGATTCAGTCATCATTTTTTAGCAAAAAATACGGCCTATATGTGAGAAAATACGTTAAATTTTCCCTGAATGCGCAATGGCAGGCACAAGTTAATATTTTTTTCACGTTATATAAGCAAGATATGTATTTTTTGTTGAATTTCCTCCATATATACATTTTTTTGCCTTTTTCTCTATTTTGAAAATATTTTTTTGACCATATATGCCAAAAAATATGGAAAATAATCCAAAAATATGTCATAAATATTAAATAAGTAGTTTTTTGGGGGGTCCTACCATGTGATTTTGATTTAAAAAATCCACTTAGATATATTTTGGTCAATTTTGAGGACTTGTTTCAAATTTTTTGTTACATTCTTTTTAGTCTGACTGTTGCATTGAAAGTGGCGTGGCGGCGATCACATGCTTGACATGTCTGCCTCACAGCTTTGAGGTCACGGGTTGGAATCCGGTCGCAGGCTTCCTTCCTGTGGAGACTTTCCGGCTTCTCCCAAAACAAAACAAACGCCATTCAAGTCTTTAAATAGTAAATAGTTGCTGAAAATGCTTGTTTATCTCACATTCGTTGACGACAGATCTTTATGACGTGGGTTGTTGTTTGTCCCTTTATTTAGCAAATATTAGTTATTAGCCAACTTGGAATGGCACCTACAACCCACACTTTGTCGTTTTGACTCCTTTCTATAACCTAAAAAATAAAACTATTGTCCTATTGTATTAATAAGCCTTTCTACAGTCTCAACAAATGAGCAAAAAAACAAAATCTTTAAAAGCAAAACGCTCTTCAACCCAAAAAAAACAAAACAGGCCCTTAAAAGCACACACACACACACACACACACACACACACACACACACACACACACACACACACACACACAAACACACCCTAAAAAGCACACACACCCTTAAAATCACGTGCACACATACACACACACTTAAATGCACACAAACACACACACAGACAATAACACACCCTAAAAATGCACAAACACACAAACAAATACACACAAACACACAGACATACACACACAAACACACCCTAAAAACGCACAAACACACCCTAAAAACGCACAAACACACCCTTAAAAGCACAAAAACACACACACACACAGAGACAGACACAAACACACACCCTAAAAACGCACAAACACACATAAACACACCCTTAAAAGCACAAAAACACACAGACAGACACAAACACAGACACAAACACACCCTTAAAAGCACACACACACACACACAAATTTACACACACACACACGCACAAACACACCCTTAAAAACACACAGACAAAGTTTACACACACACACACACACACAAAAACACACAAACACACTTTAATAGCACACACCTACACACACAAACACACCCTTATAAGCGCACACACACACAGACAACCACACACAAAAACACCCTTAAAAGCAGAAACACACAAACACACACAGACACAAACACAAACACACACAGACACAAAAACACACACACACACACACACACACACACACACCCTTAATAGCACACACACACACACATAAACACACACACACCTACATACACACAAACAAACACACATACACACAAAAACCCTAACCCTAACCACCCCAACAAGTTGCAACTGCCTATATCCCGTCCATGTGCACATAACCAAAGACAAGGAAGTCCCCTCACCCCTCCCCTCCCCTAAAAAAACCCTCCACCTTATCTACTACGTATTTGAGTCTCCAGCCGGAGCGACCACAGCGCCACAGTTTACAGTCTCCACGGCGGGCCGCCAGACTCTCAAACCCCGGCGCCCGTGCCCCTCCCCACTCCCTCAACCACCCCTCCCTCCTTCCCCCCATCGGCGCTCACAGACCCTCTGAATAGCCGCCGGCTGGGGAGCGAGAGCGCGAACAAGGGAGGGAGGGGCGGGAGGGAGAGGAGGCAGCCTTCCTGTCTGTCCCTCAGATTTAATTAACGGCCTACTCCGGCACAGAGACGACCTCCTTTCCTCCCCGCACGCACGCACACACACACATACACACTGTCCGCCGCCATAGCCGCCGCCAGTCCCCCCTCCCCCCTCCCCAAACCACCACCCCCACCCCCCACCCCCTCCGGTGCCGCCGCCACCGCGCCCCATTCATCTCTCCTTGTCCCGTTTGGCTAATTCCAAACGTTTTCTTCCACAACGCTATCAGCAGCGTCCGCTCTATTCTCAAGCCTATTTTACATCCTGTTTTTTTGTTTGGGCGAAATTTCCTGCTGGTTTCCCGCGTTTGGCTCTAAAGTTCAGGGTTGGAAGTGAACTTTTTTGGGTATTTTTTTTTAAAACCAGCTAACTGCTAACTCATCTTATCTTAGCCACCCAGAAGTGTCAATCCACATACCCGCATTTTATCTTTACAGGATCAGCATACAAAAGTATAAAGAAATACAAGTTTGAAGTTCTTACTAAGCAACAACGCAATACAAAATGCAGATAGTCATACCTTGAGATACAAGTTTAATGCGCGTGACAATTTATTCATATCTATACATATATATTTCAGCAAAACACTTATTTATATATTTATTTAGTCATTTATGTATATATATTTATTTAGTCATTTATTTATATATATTTATTTAGTCATTTATTTATATATATTTATTTAGTCATTTATTAATATATTTTTATTTAGTCATTTATCTATATATATTTATTTAGTCATTTATTTATATATAATTATTTAGTTATTTATATATATTTATTTAGGCATTTTTCATATATATTTATTTAGTCATTTATTTATATATATTTATTTATATATTTTTATTTAGTCATTTATTTATATATATTTATTTGGTCATTTATTTAGATATAATTGTATTTTTTATATATTTATTTAGTTACTTAGTTAGCTTTATTTATGTATATTTTTGCATATTTATTTATTTTTGTTTATTTATTTATATCAGTTTGTTTTTTATTTATTTATTTGTTTAACTTATTCATGAACTATTTATTTATGTCTAAAATGTATTTTTCTGTGTCTGTATTCTCCCCTCTTTCTACAGTAACAGCGAAATTTCCCAAATACATTATGAATAATATTATCTAATCTAAATCAAATATTGCCATAAAAAACAACCTAACAAATTTATTTTGGCCCCACCCCCTGAAAAAAAGAATAAAAATATTCTTTAAATTCTTCTAATTCAACATCAATGTTCACAAAGTAACAAATATACTCATACCTCTACTTACAAATTAATTGGTTCCAAGACTTTTTCTGTAACTTGAACATTTCGTAAGTAGAAGTGTACTTTATATGTAAAATTCTCTAATTGGTTCCACGGTCCTCAACTACCAACAAAACCCTTTAAAATTAGTCAAAGTATCCCCATTTTGTATGAAAAATGTGCGTAAACACGCAAAAATGAGAAAAAAATCTAAGAAAACAATTTTTAATGCCTTAAATAAATAAATAAATCTCCAACTAAGATGTAATACCCATATTTGGCCACCATTTCAAAATAAAATAACGTATAAGGAAAGGCATTTACTTTTTGGGTGAAAAAAAGTCCACCTGACAAACAGCAGTGACCTTATACCCACAATTCCTTATTCTCGGGGGTGCCGTATGGCAAATTAATCCGGCAGACAAAAGAGATGAGCAAAGGTGGAGAGAGGGTACGCGGGTGTCGGGTCTGAGCTTATTAGCCACTTGCTGCGCTAAAGGCTAATAGGATGAGGAAAATAGGGTCAACACGGGGTCAAATCTGCATTTTGCATGCCAGGTCGGCGATCCTCGTGAGGATAATAAGCGTTAGGAATAATGAGTAAAGGAATATTTACATGATTAAAATATACTTTGTTCATTGCATTGAAGTTACATAATTGTAAAGTCTACAACTTTATACACAAAAAACTTGCAGTTTGTTTACATTTTTTAAAAATTCATAAGAATATGCTATTTTTTTATTTTTATTATTTATTTTTACTTATTTGATGCCATTTGGAGCAAATAAAATATTAGTTCAAATTATAATCAAATTTAATTCAAATTTTGTTGAATTATGCCGACATTAGATAGAATTTTTCTATATTTAAGACAGCATTAAAATATATATTTTTTATATTAAAAAATATTTGTATTTGGGATTAAGCTAAATATAAATTAATTTTTTTTAAAAAAACAACAAAACAATGGACATTAAAAACAATCCATTTTGCGTGATCTGTATTAAAACATTATTTACTTTTTCTTATATTTTATATATTACTATTTCTATTTAATATATTTATATTTTTATTTAATATATTTATATTTTTATTTAATATATTTATATTTTGATTTAATATATTTATATTTTTATTTAATATATTTAATTTTTATTTAATATATTTATATTTTATATATTTATATTTTTATTTTATATATTCATATTTTATATATTTATTTTTTTATTTCATATATTTATATTTTATATATTTATATATTTGTATTTTTATTTTATATTTATAATGATATTTTATCGCTATTTCACAGATATTTGTTGCTAATAACTGTAGATTTCATCTTAAAAAAAAAACAAGCGCTAACATTAGCAAACTAGAAAATGGCTAACGCTAAATACCGCTTATTGGCTAACGCTAAATACCAGAGTCACTGCCAGTCCCGAGCAACCTAAAACACCCGCACGCATAACAATAAAACCCGATTAGTACGTTTGTTTTCCCAGCCATGAAGCTCACAAGAGGCTACTTAACAAATAACAGCGATTAAACGCCGTCTGGGTTCCGTGCGTTAACACTTAGCTTAGCGCGCGGCATGGTTCCTCTGTTAGCATGATTGTTGGCTTTAATGGCAAACAATACTATTTATTCTAAAGTCAATGGAAAAGGGGGGGGGGTCACCCCCCTGGCGTAAATCCCGGAGCGCTAAGTGACAGGCTAGCGACCTCCGGGAAGTAAATCAGATTAAGACAAAATCCTCCGAAAATTAAGATGATATACTCATACCTCTACTTACAAAATTCATTGGTTTCAAGACTTTTTCGTAAGTAGAAGTGTACTTTATATGTAAATTCTCTCATTCGTTCCACGGTCCTCACATAACTATCAACTAGCCTGTTAAAATTGGTCAAAATATCCCAATTTTGTATAAAAAATGTGAAGAAACACAAAAATGTTAAAAAAATTATAAGGAAATCATTTGTTAATGTTTTAAAATAAATAAAGCATAAGAAAATGTGCCCGGCGCCCTTGAAATATCTTTCTATGTTGTCATTATAGATGTAATACCCATGTTTCTCCGCCAGATGGCGGCAATATCCGGTTCTACTAGGTCCAAAAGCTGTCTACTTTGTAGTCCATTTTAGATTTTTACGTGTGCCCTATGTATGTGTGCGGGAAAATATTTGTATTTGTACTGATTTTAATCGCTTAATTGGGGGATTTCAAAATAAAATAAAGGATAAGGAAATGTATTTACTTTAAAACTTTTTTTTGTTGCTCAAGTCACTCATCTATATAAAAAAAAATGTAACCTGAAACTTTTGTACCTAGATGTATTCGTAAGTAGAGGTATGACTGTACCTTGACATATGAGTGTCCCAACATAAAAAAAATTTGAGATATGAGGTTGTACAGAAATTCCTCGATTATCGGAAACGTAAGAAACTTCACATGAAAACGTATTTGAAGTGTGTATAGTAATCTAAGTTCCTAAATATAAAGTTTATGTCATGTGACATTTTAGTATTAATAATCATAACTGAATTAGAGTAAATAAAAAGATATTTATGTCATTGTAATATCCTGTTTTGGTGTTTTTTCAGAATAAGGGAATTGATTAATTTTTATTTAATTCATTTCAATGGGAAAAAATGATTTGAGATACGAGTAAATTGACATACGACATCCCGGAAGACTTTAAGCTCTTATCTCAAGGCATTATTGTACTACACGAGAAAAATTGACATACGGCATCCCGGAAGACTTTAAGCTCTTATCTCAAGGCATTACTGTACTACACGAGTAAATTGAAATACGAAATCCCGGAATACTTTAAGCTCTTATCTCAAGGCATTACTGTACTATACGAGTAAATTGACATACGACATCCCGGAAGACTTTAAGCTCTTATCTCAAGGCATTACTGTACTATACGAGTAAATTGACATACGACATCCCGGAAGACTAAGCTCTTATCTTAAGGCATTACTGCACTATACGGGTAAATTGACATACGACATCCCGGAAGACTTTAAGCTCTTATCTCAAGGCATTACTGTACTGTATTAGACACTTAGCATGGAATATTTAGCCGTGGGCAACATTATTGGGGGGGTCTTACCTGGGTGTCCCGTGCTGGCGTTAGCATCGGATGCTGATTGGCCCTCGGGTCCGCCATGTTGTCTGCTGTGGTGCAGGTTGGAGATGATTGTGGATAGGTCGCTGTCCCGACTGTGAAAAAGACAAACAGACAGTTGAGGACTTACGAAGTGTTTTTTCGCACAAGGCCCGATGCTAACGTTTAAAGTCCGGTGCTAACGTTAGCCGCTAGTCTCGAAGGTGCGTGGTAGGGTCTGACAGACAACCGCATCGGGCACTTTTGGGTGTGATCCCCACTCATCTTCCACGCTAAGATCTATTACCCGCATAATTCAGCGCCTTTAAGTAGTTTAGCAGCTTAAAACCCGATTATAGCGCTTCTGAGCGAGATGCCGTTTGAGTGGAACCGTCAAGATAAATATGAGTGTGAATATGAGTGTGTCCCCCACCGGATGACGTGATTGGGAATTGAGCCCGAACACAACATTTTCAGGGGATCCAAAACGGATGAAAAACATTGGGGTTTTAGATGGTTTTACGTTAGGTATCCGCTAGGATTCTTATGTTATGCTATCTGCTAATGTATGTTACACTAGGCACTTACGTAAGTTATGCCAGCCACTTGCGAATGTTATGCTAACCACTTGCATATGTTATGCTAGCCACTTGCGTATGTTATGCTAGCCACTTACGTATGTTATGTAATCCACTTGTGTATGTTATGCAAGCCACTAGCGTACCCATGTGATGCTAGCCACCAGTGTACCTAAGTTATACTATCCACTAGTGTGCCTATGTTGTGCTAGCTGCTACCATAAGTTATACCATCTGCTAGCGCATCTATGTTATGCTATCTGCTAGCGCACCTATGTTATGCTATCTGCTATTTAACCTATGTTATGCTAGCTGCTAGTGCATGCTATGCTAGCCATTTGTGTATGTTATGCTAGCTGCTAACGTATGGTATGCTAGCCACTTGCATATGTTATGCTAGCCGCTAGCGTGCCTATGTGATGCGAGCCACTGGCATACCTATGTTATGCTCTCCGCTAGCGTGCCTATGTTGTGCTAGCTGCTAGCATATGTTATGCTATCTGCTAGCATGTTTATGTTATGCTAGCAGCTAGCATACCTATTTTATGCTAGCCGCTAGCGTACCTATGTTATGCTAGCCGGTAGTGTGTCTATTATACAAGCCACTAGCGTACCTATGTTATGCTAGCCACTAGCCTATGTTATGCTAGCCGGTAGTGTGTCTATTATACAAGCCACTAGCGTACCTATGTTATGCTAGCCACTAGCCTATGTTATGCTTGGCACTGGCATTTTTTTAAGACAGCACGAGCAAAACTAAGTTTGATAATGAGGTTTCTTTATCTTGTTGCTCGATGCAATGCAAAAATCGATTGGCCTGTAGGGGGAGCCCTATTGAATAAAAAGTTTTTTCTTAGTTGGCGCTGCTTTAAAGCCCAAAAACAAATGGAAATTGAAAAAAAGCAAGAAATGGGTTTACCTCCCTTTAAGTTGGCTATGGCAAAACACAACGAGACCCCCCCCCCCCCCATCAATTACCCCTTTCCTCGCCAACAGACCCACCCACACAAGTGTGTCAGGGGGGTATTTCATTTGCAATCTGATTAGCATCCTGATCGCATTAAATGCCATAATGATGGGAAATAGCCGCTTAGCATTCGGGGGGAGCGCAGCGGCCGTGGAGTGGAAGTGGCGTCACACTTAATGGCAAACAGCTTGTGGAGTGGAGGAGGGGGCGGGGCTACACTTTTTTAGCTGACGCTCACAAACACGATAAGTCGCCGTTGTTGTTGTTGTTGTGTATTTGTCATTCTCTCATTTTGTCATTTGGGCAATTTCTTTGTTTTCTTTTGGTATTTACATAACTGTCAACTTATACATTTGTAATCGAATTTGATACGTTTTTGGGTCATTTTAAAGTGTGTAAGGGGTATAATAACTTTTGCAAGGGTATTTTTGAAGTACATTTTTGTAAATCTACATCTTGTTTTAGCCATTTTGGCTTATACGGTTTACTGTGTTATTTTTACATATTTTTTACTTCAAATTGTGTATGCTGTATAACAACTTTTTCACGGGGATTTTTGAAGTACGTTTATTTGTAAAAACTCATTTTGTTTTAGCCATTTTGGCTTATATAGTTTCAATTATCTTATATATATATTTTTTAAAATATTTCAAATTGTGTACTACGCTGAATAGTAAGTTTTGACACAGGAATTTTTGGAAGTATTTTTTTTGTAAAGCCCATTAAGTTTTAGCCTTTTCGGCTTATATGTTTTCCATTATTTTATTTATTTTTTTTAAATATTTCAAATTGTGTAGGCTGTATAGTAACTTTTGACACGGGAATTTTTTGAAGTATTTTTTTTGTAAAGCCTAATCAGTTTTAGCCATTTCAGGTTTATATTGTTTCCATTATTTTATATATTTTTATAGATTTTTATGAAGTACGTTTTTTTTTCAAAACTCATCACCTTTTAGCCATTTTGGCTTATACAGTTTCCCATATTTTTTAATTATTTCAAATTGTGTACCCTATATAATAATTTTTCCCAGGAATTTTTTGAAGTATGTTTTTGGCCAATTAAATTTAGCCATTTTGGTTTATACGGTTTCCAGTATTTTCTATATTTTTGAAAAATTATATCAATTTGTGTCCACCGTCTAATAACCTTTCTACAGATTTTTTTAAGTATGTTTTTTTTATCATTGTAGCCATTTTGGCTCTAATCCGGGTCGTCTCGGTCACTGGTAGCAGACCAAAAAATCATCGTTAACTGTTAATATACGTATCAACTTATACATTTTGCCATATTTCATGCTTTTTTTATCATTTCAAATTGTGTAAGCCGTATAATACGTTTTGTACGGAAAAGTTTTTTTTTTAAAAAGTCGTTTTTTTCTGTAAAACCGATTTCATTTTACCCATTTTGGCTCTAATCCAAATCATCTTAGTCATTTTTAGCAGAAAAAAACGTCACTGCCAATTGCTAATATTGTCATAATTTAAGCATAATATATCAATCATATCCACCTTTTCACTATATAAATATAGCTTGTCAGCAAGCAATGTACCCACACAGTCAAGCTTTCAGCATCACACAGCGACATCTACAGCATCTTAAATTTACTACATACACAAGGCGCACCAACTAATTGGGCGCACTGTCCATTTTGTAAAAAACTTGAGACTTTTAAGTGCGCCCTATGTGAGTAAATATGTTTTTTTTAATAAATCGCTTAATAGGGGGAATTGCAATCATTAATAAGGGGAACACGTATTCTTCGTGGGTTTCCTCCGGGTAATCCCACCTTCCAAAAAACATGTATGCTAGGCTAATTTAGCACTCTAAATTGCTCCTAGCTACAAATGATTGGTTGTTTGTCTCATCCTGCCCTGTGATTGGCTGGCCACCGATTCAGGGTGTCCCCTACCTCAGCTGGGATAGGCTCCAGCACCCTCCACAACCCTATTGAGGATAAAATAATTCAAAAAAAATGAACGGATGAATAATAAAGGGAAACAATTGTCCAAAGTTGACAAGTACGTATTTCAACCCGTCTTGAAATGTCACAAAATACGTGGCGTCAACTCCCAAAAACCCGTAAAAAAGTGGAAGAGACTCCCCAGGGGGTCTGCTATGACTCGGCAAAGCATCGTTTATGGGAGTGAAGTGGTGAAGGCTTCTTAGCTGAAACCGCTATGACGACGCCACACTGTTTTGCGGGCGCCAAATTTGGGGTTTTTTTACGGCCTGGTGATTATAGGATGCCGCCCTTAATGTCACGCGGCGGCCCGTCATGTTGTTTTGAGAAAAAGATGAAGGCTAGCGTCGACAATGTGTCGCTAGCTAGCTAGCAATGACTCATAAAACAGTCGAAATCCTAAAATTTGTGGTTTTTATAGGAAGTACAAATGTAAAAATCTTGAGAAAATCATAATATTTTTGAAATACTGTATAAATCGATTTTTGATTTAACATAGGCAAGTTTAAAAAGGTACATGCTAACTTAGCTGCCATCTTGGAACAGTGTAATTTCTTGCATATGAGCCTTAAAATGGTTGAATTTTGAAATTTCTCTCGTATAAGCCGCCCCCTTATTCACAATTTTTTACCTCCACATTCATGGTTTTAACTAACGGGTTGTTTTTTGTTGTTGTTATTTTTGACTAACTAACCAAGATTTGGAAGATTGTGATGTGAATTGAATCCTGTGTTATTTTATAAGTACAATTAGATTCACCATAAATTGCACATTTAAATTATTAGTCATCAACGGTTATATTTGATAATAAAAATCCAGTTTTAACAAAAAAAAACAAGGTGAGCTAAATACTAGGCGGCTGCCATCTTGGAACAGCATATTTTCTCGCATATGAGCCTTAAAATGGTTGAATTTCAAAATTTCTCTCGTAAAAGCCGCCCGCTATTCCAAATTTTTGACCTCCATATTCATGGTTTTAATAGGGAGTACAAATGTGTTACTTGGAAGGGAAAATCTTCAGAAAAATCATATTTCTGAGATACTAATGAATCAAAAGGATCGTCTGCTGGATTGCACACTCAAAAAAGTTGTTGCCTTCACCTAGAAAAATTCAAAAAGGAAGTCATGTTACCAGTACAACCAGGAAGTGTGTCCGTAGCGGTCTAGTTTGTCATTGCTAGGTAAGATGGCGACACCCTGAATGAGCAAAGGCAGGAAAAAGTGAGGTTTTTTTTGCGTTTTATGCGAAATACAGTTAACTTTATAGCGATAGCAGGCATACATAAGTAAGTTTTTTCATGTTTTATGCAAGATACAGTTTATTTATGTTCCTGAATTTCATTCATAGACTTCAAAATAAATTTTGTTAAGCGTTTAATGTGTTTATTTTTTCGCTATTTTGAAATAACTGACCGTATTGACCGCATTGTCTTGCGTTATGACGTCATGGCGTTAAGGGTCTCATAGTATTTCGACCTTGTTGCCATGCAGTTTTGTGCATGTAAAGTGCATATAAGCCTTACCCTCAATTCAGTCATCATATTATGAGTTACAAATACAGCTTATATGCGAGAAAAAACGGTCATTTAACTTTTTTAGGCCAAAAATTAAATAGTAATAATAACTGTCCCACAAAGAAAACTGAATCCGACACCCCCATTTCCGAGTAACGACGGGCGTCTTTTCAATTTCAAATTAAAAGCCGAAAAAACAAAATTTGTGACCTACATCAATGCAAATGCTAACTAAGCTAAGCTAACAACACTACAGCAGAAACGTATCAATCTGTCAATCAAAATATAATCGTGATAATACGACAGTGAACTTTTGTCGGAGGTTATCTCGGGTTATTATGGGGTGTCGAGTCTGCCGCTCTAAGCCACGAACGGCAAGGGCATTGTTAGCCGAGTAATTAGCGCGCTTTTTTTTCCCGAGCCGTCCCGCCTGGACTAATGAGCGGCTGAAGTCTGGCCCCGCCCCCTTCTCCCTTTTCATGGCCAAGGTCACCCCCCTGACCCGGAGGACGGCGGATGGAGTTATAAGACTCAGTCACCTGAGTCAGCACTCCCCAGAGGAGCTCTCTGGGATGCCACTCTGTGTCGGTGGTGGAAGGCGGTATTACATTATTTTTGGATCTGGACGCTAATAAGGACATGATTGGCTATTTTGTCATAAGCTCTTTCCTGAAATGGGCTAACTTTAGCTATACATTCAGTCAGTGACCCGGACAAGTGCTAGTAAGTAAAGTACAGGGTGGTCGGACGTTTGGTCGCCTGTCTTTTGGTCGCCGGTCAAATGGTGACAGAGTTTACTGCTAAAAACAGGTCTCAAATTATATTCATGAGAGAGAGTATAATATCTAAGTACTGATTATTATCAAAATACTGTTTATTATCTAAGTACTGTTTAATATCTTAGTACTGTTGAAACCAGCTGTCAAAATTATATTCGGGAGAGAATTTAATATCTAAGTACTGTTTTAATATCTAATAGAGTGAGTTTAATAACGAGGTACTGTTTAATATTGAAGTACTGTTTAATATCTGAGTACTGTTTTAATATCTAAGAGAGAGAGTTTAATATCGAAGTACTGTTTAATATCTAAGTACTGCTTTAAAATCTTAGAGAGTGAGTTTAATATCTAAGTACTGTTTAATATCTAAGTACTGTTTAATATTGAAGTACTGTTTAATATCGTAGTACTGTTTAATATTGAAGTACTGTTTAATATCGTAGTACTGTTTAATATTGAAGTACTGTTTAATATCGTAGTACTGTTTAATATTGAAGTACTGTTTAATATCAAAGTACTGTTTAATATCGAAGTACTGTTTAATATTTAAGTACTGTTGAATATCTAAGTATTGTTTCATATCGAAGTATTGTTTCATATCGAAGTACTGTTTCATATCGAAGTACTGTTTCATATCGAAGTACTGTTTAATATCGAAGTACTGTTTAATATCGAAGTACTGTTTAATATCTAAGAGAGTGAGTTTAATATCAAAGTACTGTTTAATATCAAAGTACCGTTTAATATCGAAGTACCGTTTAATATCGAAGTACTGTTTAATATCGAAGTACTGTTTAATATTTAAGTACTGTTGAATATCTAAGTATTGTTTCATATCGAAGTATTGTTTCATATCGAAGTACTGTTTCATATCGAAGTACTGTTTCATATCGAAGTACTGTTTAATATCGAAGTACTGTTTAATATCTAAGAGAGTGAGTTTAATATCAAAGTACTGTTTAATATCAAAGTACCGTTTAATATCGAAGTACTGTTTAATATTGAAGTACTGTTTAATATCGAAGTACTGTTTAATATCTAAGTACTGTTTAATATTGAAGTACTGTTTAATATCGTAGTACTGTTTAATATTGAAGTACTGTTTAATATCGTAGTACTGTTTAATATTGAAGTACTGTTTAATATCGTAGTACTGTTTAATATTGAAGTACTGTTTAATATCAAAGTACTGTTTAATATCGAAGTACTGTTTAATATTTAAGTACTGTTGAATATCTAAGTATTGTTTCATATCGAAGTATTGTTTCATATCGAAGTACTGTTTCATATCGAAGTACTGTTTCATATCGAAGTACTGTTTAATATCGAAGTACTGTTTAATATCGAAGTACTGTTTAATATCTAAGAGAGTGAGTTTAATATCAAAGTACTGTTTAATATCAAAGTACCGTTTAATATCGAAGTACCGTTTAATATCGAAGTACTGTTTAATATCGAAGTACTGTTTAATATTTAAGTACTGTTGAATATCTAAGTATTGTTTCATATCGAAGTATTGTTTCATATCGAAGTACTGTTTCATATCGAAGTACTGTTTCATATCGAAGTACTGTTTAATATCGAAGTACTGTTTAATATCTAAGAGAGTGAGTTTAATATCAAAGTACTGTTTAATATCAAAGTACCGTTTAATATCGAAGTACTGTTTAATATTGAAGTACTGTTTAATATCGAAGTACTGTTTAATATCGAAGTACTGTTTAATATCAAAGTACTGTTTAATATCAAAGTACTGTTTCATATCTAAGTACTGTTTCATTAGAAGTACTGTTTAATATCGAAGTACTGTTTCATATCGAAGTACTGTTTAATATCGAAGTACTGTTTAATATCGAAGTACTGTTTAATATCGAAGTACTGTTTAATATCGAAGTACTGTTTAATATCCAAGTACTATTTAATATCGAAGTACTGTTTAATATCCAAGTACTGTTTAATATCTAAGTACATTTGACTGGCGACCAAACGTCCGGTCACGAGAGTACAGTGGTACATTGAAATACGATTGCCCCGACATACGATCAATTTGAGATAGGAGTATAATTTTGAGTAAATATTTATCTTGAGATACGAGACCAATTTTGATATACGAGCATTTGCCGGAGACTGCTAATAAGACCAAAATGGCCACTGACTCCCTCGTGTTATGTCTCTCTCTGAGCACTGGGCGGAGAGGAGGATATACTACTTCTCATTGGCAAGTGGTTATGCGTTATCCTATTGTTAGGACATTTTTGTGCATAATTTTGGGAATATTTTGAACAGGTTGCATCTGAAAGTCAGGGTGGAGGCGGGGCTAATTGAGCCAAGAAAGGTATCAAAATTTAAACCAAAATTACAATAAGTTTAGTGTAAGGTTAGATCAAACTTATTTTTAAGTGTTTCTGCATTGTAATCCAAGTTCATTTAAATGTATTTATGTTATGTTACCAGGGCTTTGCCATGCAAAAAGTCTAATTTTAGTACTATTAAACACATTCTAGTACTATTAAACCACTAGTTATTTCTTACTTTGTTAACAGAAGTCAAATTACAACAAATAAAAACATTTTTCCAATCCAATATCCAGTTTTTGGTGTTTTATCAGAGGGTTGGAACCAATTAATTAGTTTTTAATTCATTTCTATGGGAGAAATTCATTTGAATTACAAGTAAATCGACATACAAGCTCAGTCCCGGAACGAATTAAGCTCATATCTCAAGGTACCACTGTATTACAATGCCCTGAATATTTTCCTGAATGAAAAAGTGTAACGAAAACAACATGCAAAAAACACACGTTGTTTTTTTTTTTTATGCTAGCCTAATAAATGACAGAATCCTTGACAAGACGATTGCGTGGGTTCCTTCTCCACACGAGAGGAAACTCCAACTGTGAGCGAGACGGGAAAGGACTCAGCGTGAACGCCAAGCGCTACCCCGTCGAGGCCTCGGCGTGTCGAGTCTGACGACGTGGCGATGCCGGGGGTCGCGCTAGGCGCTAGCCAGAGCCGGCACCGCTAGCGGCGCTCTGGCGCTCTGGCGCCACGTCTCACACCGCCACTGGCAAAGTGCTGACAGACGGGCTACAGGGGATGCCAAGCCAATTCGACAAGGAAGAAAGAGGTCAAGAGCGGGATTGGACCTGTGTACGTACCAATGCAGACCGATTAAATGACACACTAGCCCACCGTGCGAGAGAGTTAAAGTCAAATTGGCCTTATTAGAAAGGAATGGGATCAAAAAAAGAAGATATTTACCAAAATAAAAGGCGTTTTGTCAGGTTTAAAAAAAAAAAAATTGCAGTACCGGAGGTTGCCACTGTTGTCTCACTAGTATTCACCCATAGAGCCTCATTCAAAATAGCTGATTTCAACATCAATATAAACTAGTTGTGGAACGTGCTATGAGCTTGAAATTGATGATGTCATCACTTTTGTATGACAATGGCATTAAGTATAATTGTGAAGGCATATTGTATCTTTTAAAAAATATTATAAAGTAGGTTGCCAGATTCATATTTTGACACTAAATTGGAATTCTGTGCAAACTTGGCATTTATCGGCCATTAAATGAATACAGTGGTACCTCGATATACGATATATACATATATATATTTTATTTTTTCACGTTTTTATGAATTTAAAAAAATATATATATTTATTATTTTACTTTAGTAGCAAGAATGAATTTTTTTAAAGATGGATAACCATACTTTTTTCAATTATCACAGCCATTTCTGGTCTACATTAACTGCGATACTTGAGGGATTACTGTAGTTATAAAATTGTTCATGCTTTCCAAGAAAAGATAATTTCAGGTATAATATTACTAGGATACACCATATTTTCTCACATATAAGCCACACCCTTACAATTGCCTTAAAATGGTTGTAATTTTACAATTTCTCTCCCATATAAGCCGCAATCTGATTGACAATTTTTACCTCCATATTTGTAGTTTTAATAGGGAGTACCAATGTGTTACTTTGAAGGGAAAATTTTAAGAAAAATCTTATTTCTGAGATACTGTATGAATCAAAAATATCGTCTGCTGGAATGCAAATAGAAAAAGGAAGTCATGTGACCAGTACAACCCGGAAATGTGTCCATAGCGGTCTAGTTTTTTAGTTTTTAGGTAAAATGGCGGCCTCTTGAGCAACCAAGTAAATCATAAACGTCAAAAATAAATGTTTTTTCACATTTTTATCTGTTTATCTTTTCTCTATTTTGAATTAAATGACCGTATCTGCCGGATTATCATGCGTTATGGCGTTATTTCGTCAAATTTGTGCGCATATAAGCCGTACCCTCAATTCAGTCATCTTTTTTTTTAATGAATTACCTATTTTGAACCGCCCATTCGTCTTCAAAGTATTTTTTCCACATCCATCGAACAAATCCGATTGGTTAAGACCCTTCCACGACTCACTTAACGCCACAGCGGTCAATGAAAATGGCATTTTCCGCCATTAGACATCCCATAATCCCTTTCGTCCAAAGCCATTTGGCCGAGACGGATGTGAGTCGGTCACTTTTAAAGAAAAATGTAAAAAAAAACGGACATATTAGTCATAAGTGTTCTTTAAATTCATTATCATCTTAAAGCGCCGGCGCCGCGAGAGTCGCTGGGGGTGGGCGTCGGCTTAAACGAGGTTAGCGGATCCATTTAAGGCAGGCATGTCCAAAGTCCGGCCCGCGGGCCAAATAAGGCCCGTGGACAAATTTTTACCGGCCCACGGCCTCTATCATGAAATCAATAATACACGGCCCGCCAGCACTGTTGACCACAGTATAAAATAAATGTGTACAAAAAGCTATTTTTCACTTCACCAGAAGATGGCAGTAGCCCTGTGGCCGCACTCTGGCCGCCGTGACCCTTGCGTCATTGTTTCAGCCCAGCCCATTTCTAACATGTAAACAAAAAAAGGAAAGTTGACCGGGAGGGCCGCCGCTTCCAGGATAAGTGGAAATTTGAGTATTTTTTCACTGAAATACGAAACAACTGTGTCTGCCTAATTTGCCAAGAGACTGTGGCTGTTTTCAAGGAATTCAACATTAAGAGGCACTACCAGACGAAACATGCTAGCTACGACAAGCTAACTGGGAACGAACGCGGTGAAAAAGTGAAGCAACTGGAAGCTGTTTTAACGGCACAGCAAAGCTTTTTCACAAGAGCCCGTGAGTCAAATGAAAATGCCACAAAGGCAAGCTACGAAGTGGCAACGCTAATTGCAAAGCACTGCAAACCTTTCAGTGACGGTGAATTTATTAAAGACTGTGTAATGAAAATGGTTGAGAAAATTTGTCCCGCGAAGAAGCAAGAGTTTGCCAATATTTGCCTGGCTCGTAATACTGTGGCACGGAGAATTGAAGACGTTTCATTAGATATTAAGAGACAGTTAGAGGCAAAAGGAACTGAGTTTGACTTTTTCTCGTTAGCGTGCGATGAAGACCTGGACTACATACTGCAGTCAAGATCCCAGTATCACCCTTCACATTAGTGCAGGCAAGATATTTGTTAAGTCCTCTGAGTTGAATAAATTCTTAAATCTCAGTTCATTATTTTTTTTGTGATGGTCAAAATCACAGTTTGAATATGCAGTGATCATTGTTTTGTTTTCAGCACTGTTCCTACAGTGAGCATATAATAGTGAATAATATGTGATGTTTCACATGAACTTAAAAATCCTTGATAGTTTTTTTATTTTTTTGTGGTTTGTGATTTCGGTAAAAACCTAAATGTAAAAAAAATGTAAAAGTAAAAGTATGCCATTTGTAATTAAAAAAAATCCCAAAAAGTTAATTTGCATTTAATGTTAATGGTTCAAAGAATGTCAGGCTAAAAGTCGGCCCGCACACATTTTCACCTTACCAAATCTGGCCCTCTTTGCAAAAAGTTTGGACACCCCTGATTTAAGGCGTCACAGTTGGTGTGCTGTCCGCCGTGAGACGTGAAAAACATCCCCTCTACTAATGAGCTAGCGCCAGACGCTAATAATGAAGATGGGGACCGGTCGGTAAAGGTTAATCAATGAACGGTCGCTGCCGTGTTATGTTTAGCCGCGCTGGGATTTTTCCAAAACGTCACGTGATCGTTTATCTGGGTGGAAAATGAGCGGAATAATTTTGAATTTTTATTTAGTAAAGAGCTAAAGAGTTTTTGGCTCCGCCTTTGATTTGCCCATGGGTGCAAATGGGTTTTTTTTTTACGCATGTTATCGGGATATTTATGAAGAATATTATTGAATATTTTGGATTATGAGTTGGAGAAGCCTGAAAATACACAATTTAGGGAAAATATTTATATATATATATATTTATTTTTATTTATTTATTATTATTTATTCTTATTTATTCTTATTTATTTTTATTTATTCTTATTTATTTTTATTTTTTTGTATTTTTTGTATTTATTTGTATTTATTTGTATTTATTTGTATTTTTTTTGTTTTTATTTATTTTTATTTATTTTAAGTCACATTTCATATTTAATCAAAAACCAAGAACAAACAAAAAATAGAACAACTGGCTAGTTGGCTAAATGTTAACATAACACCCAAAAAATGTAGCCTAAAAAAATAAAAATAATAAAAATAAATAAATAAATTAAGTCATACACTTGAGACTTATAGTCCGGAAGATGCATAATATATTTTGAAGTACATTAATTGTGACATTAAAAGTCACAATAAGGAATCGTTTTAAACTACCACAACTATTTTGCAAGATTATTATATTAATTTTATTCCCACATATTAGCCGCCTCTATGTATAAACCACATAGTTAAAATGACCTTAAAAATAGATTAATTTTACAATTTCAATAAACCGCCCCTTGATTGACAACCTCCATATTGATGGTTTTAATAGTGAGCACAAATGTGTTACATGAGGTATCTTCTCTTTGAAATTTTTCCGCAGTCCAACTTTCTCCCAATTTGACGCCTGACTTTGGACCAGCACCATTTTTTTTTACATTTAATTTAAAAGCAATGTTGCTTGGAGGCATTTTCTTCTCGCTTTCATTAATCCTAGTCTAATTTATTCTGTTTGTATTAACTAATCACTTCATGTGCTTAGATCCTCAATCTCGTTAAATGGGCTGGAAGAAAGGATGTCCGTCAGGATCAGTCACAATCTCCCGTGGTCATTTTGCGGGTGTAAAAAAACGTAGCTACGAATCTACTTTTTCATACAAAACGGCTCTCGAGCCACATGCGACTCATATTTTACTACTTTAAGGCTCTTTTTAACTCGATTCAAGGTTCTCTTACTTGTACTCGCCAAGCCTAGCCTAGCATGGATGCTTAGGGGATACTTTTTCAGAAAAGCCGGCTCTCGAGCCACATGTGGCTCATATTTATTTTGCTACTATATGGCTCTTTTGAACTAATTTCAAGGTTCTCTTATTTGTGCTAGCCTAGCCTAGCATGGATGCTTCGGGGATACTTTTTCAGAAAAGCCGGCTCTCGAGCCACATGTGGCTCATATTTATTTTGCTACTATATGGCTCTTTTGAACTAATTTCAAGGTTCTCTTATTTGTACCAGCCTAGCATGGATGCTTTGGGGATACTTTTTCAGAAAAGCCGGCTCTCGAGCCACATGTGGCTCATACTTATTTTGCTACTATATGGCTCTTTTGAACTAATTTCAAGGTTCTCTTATTTGTACTAGCCTAGCCTAGCATGGATGCTTTGGGGATACTTTTTCCAGAAAAGCTGGCTCACGAGCCACATGCGGCTCATATTTTGCTACTATATGGCTCTTTTTAACTCGTTTCAAGGTTCTCTTACTTGTACTCGCCTAGCCTAGCCTAGCATGGATGCTTTGGGGATACTTTTTCCAGAAAAGCCGGCTCACGAGCCACATGCGGCTCATATTTTGCTACTATATGGCCCTTTTTAACTCGTTTCAAGGTTCTCTTACTTGTACTCGCCTAGCCTAGCCTAGCATGGATGCTTAGGGGATACCTTTTTAATAAAAGCCGGCTCTCGAGCCACATGTGGCTCACATTTTGCTACTATACGGCTCTTTTTAACTCGTTTCAAGGTTCTATTTTTTGTACTATTTCTTATAAGACACAAATGAATCTTGACCCATGTTTTTTCCATATATAAAGCACTCTGGATTATAATTTTATATGTTTTGGAGAAAATTTAAGACTTTTAAGTGCGCCTTATAGTCCTGAAATTACGGTAATTAATATATTAAAAATAATTTGCAACATTTAATTATTGTTTTGCGAGTGTGATGTGACTAATATGTCATTCATTGCTCGGCACGGTTCTTTGACTTTCATTCTTCCATTTTATGAACCAATTTACCCTCACTAGGGTCACGGGGGGTGCTGGAGCCGATCCCAGCTGACTTTGGCACAAGGTTTAGGACACCCCGAATTGGTGGCCAGCCAATTACAGGGCACAAGGAGACAAAGGACAACACATTAGCCTAACATGCACATTTTAGGGATGTGACAACCCATAGAAAACCCACACAAGCCAAGAAACAACTCCACACAGGAGAACCAATCTGGGATTGAACCCAGAACCCCAAAACTGCGAGTCCAACTCGCTAACCACTTGGAAATTTCTTAACTATTTTCCTGAACTTTGTATTACCATGGGGGTGCTAGAGCAAAGCAACCAATCATGGCTAGGGGCAATTTAGAGTGTATAATCAGAAGTATCATACATATTCTTTTGAAATGTGGGAGAAAACCTAAATACCCAGGGAAAACCCACGCAAAAACATGTAAACTCTGCACAGGTGGACCAACCTGGATTCGAACCCACGACCAAAGAACTGCGAGGCCGACGCACTCACCACTAAACCGCCGTATTGTGACTCACTGTTTGAAATGTTTTGCTGTGTGTGTGTGAGCAACTTTAGTCTTTCATTATGGAAAAGAAAGGAAGATGTTGACAGAATAGTGAGTTCCCACATCCAAATCTGGCAACCCTTCATCCTTACCTCTTGCGTCCGATGCTGTAATGTAGTTCGTCCTCTTGCTTGATGTGGCCGTGATCGCCGCTGCCGGCCCTTTCGCTCCCTT
This sequence comes from Stigmatopora nigra, assembly GCF_051989575.1. Lineage (NCBI taxonomy): Eukaryota > Metazoa > Chordata > Actinopteri > Syngnathiformes > Syngnathidae > Stigmatopora > Stigmatopora nigra. Next base: position 1,602,626 of record NC_135508.1, on the reverse strand, counting down.
CGCTGTCGTCGCTGCTGAAGATGGAGGCCAGCTCCTTCTTGGGAACCCGATTGGGCGGAAGTGGAATGGTGCGCTTTTCTGCCAGACGCCCACGATTCTGTAAAATCAAGCCAGAGATTTGACTTAGGTTAGATTACATTACTTTATTCATCCGGTATTTAGGAATTTTCATTGTCGCAGTAGCAAGAGGGTGAGAATACAGACACAGAAAAAGACATTTAAGACATAAATAAATGGGTAATAAATAAGTTAATTAATTAACAAATTAATTTAAAAATAGTAAATAATTATATAAATAAATTATTTAATTAATAAGTAAACTAACAAACAAAAATAATTATTAAATAAACTAAAAATACATTAATAAATACCAACATGAATAAATATGTCATGAATAAGTCAATAAATAAACACATTAATAAATAAGTAAATGATTCTATCAAATAATTAATAAGTAAACAAACAAACGCAAATAAATAAAAAATAATATAATTTATTTAGTAGATAAACAGATGAATAATTATAAATTATTAAATAAATAAACGAGGAATAATTATAAATTATTTAATAAATATAAAAGGAATAATTATAAAATATTTAATAAATACACAATCAATAATTATAAATTATTTAATGAATAAACGAGGAATAATTATAAATTATTTAATAAATAAACCGAGATAAATATAATTTATTTAATAATACAGAAGAAATAATTATAAATAATTTAATAAATAAACAAAACATAAATACAATATATATAAAAAAAAATCTAAAATATAATTTATTTAATAAATAAACAAATAAATATACACGGTCATATCAATATATGAATAAATACATATATAAATAAGCGTGATGCTGAAATAAATAAAAATAATACATGCAATTGTTCATCATGTATTCATTCATTTTCTGGGTCGCAGGGGTGCTGGAGCCAATCCCGGCTGGCTTTGAGCACCATTCCTAGCTAGGGGCAATTTAGAGTTGTCAGCTAGCCTAGCATGAATGTTTTGGGATGTGGGAGGAAACCAGACTACCCACAGAAAACCCACACAACCCTAGGGCGACTCCACACCAACCCGGAATGGAACCCTCAACCTTAGAACTATGAGGTCGACGTGCTAACCAGTTAGCCGTCGGGCTAACCTAACAAACTCGATTGGAGCCGATTTTTCTAAACAAAAACATTGCATACATGAGTTGTTATTCAGCCTACACAATACAAAACATATACAATACAGGTTGCCAGATATGGACTCAGGTCAAAGAAAACCAGTATAAAAAAAAATTGAATATAAAAGTCCCTTATTTTTCCTTTTTACGTCAACATGGCCGCTCCCATTCCCGTCCGCTTCTCAGCCCTCCAGCTATCCCTTCCGCCACACGCGATCCCTCCCTCCTCCCCCATTTTTTTTCCTCCCCCCTCCCAGGAGGCGCTACAGCGTGAGTGGCAGCCAGGCAGGCGGCGAGGGGGGGAGGAGGGGGGGATTTGTGGGGGCTCCTAGCCAAGAGGCAAACAGGTGCAGCCCCTCCGGAGTCTCTCAAATGGCAGACATTAAACAGAGTTTGGAAGGGGGGAGGAGGAGAGAGAAATGGGGGAGGGAGGGGGGGTGAGGGACATTTTTTTTTGTCAATTTTTTTTTTTTTTTTTTAAACATCCTTTCAAGATGAGCAGTCCACAAACTCCCTCGTCCAATCCGATTCCTCCGTTTGACCGCAACGGAAAGGCACTTTTTTTTTTTTGGGGTGTGTGTGTCTTTTCCCGTCACAACTTCCCGCGGGTTTTTCGCTCCAAGGACGAAGACGAAGACTGCGTGTGGGCCGCGCCGTAATTTGAGTTGGCGGGTTGGCGTTTGGTTCTGGGAAGGCCGGGATGAGGCCTTTGTGTTTAAAAAAAAAAATGGAGGGAGTCCGGCAGACCAAAAACACCCGCATTTTCCCCAAATCCAACTCTGTTCAGACTAAGGGTGTCCAAGTTATTTTTTGACTGGGCTACATTTGATCTATTTTCTCACCATGGTCAAAATGTAGGGGAAATTTGACAGATGGACGGAGTCAGCAAAAGATAGGATACATGTAAAAAAGTGCATCCGTTAACAGTACATATGAAATGTAAATTGAAAAAAAAGGACTAAAGTATTAATATACTCATCACTTATCATTAAAGTAAAAAGTATTACACATAAAAAAGTGCATCCGTTAACAGTACATATGAAACATAAACAGAAAAAAAGAACTAAAGTATTGACATGCTCATCAAAAATCATTAAAATAAAAAGTATAATGTACAAAAAAGTCAAAAGGAATGTATTAAGATATACCAAAATGTCATTTAAAAAAAAGATAGATGGCTGAAAAACACCAAAAACAAATAAGAGTGGACACAGCTACTGTAACTAGTTTCCGCGTGACGGCGCCATCTTGGGGAAGAAAAAAAATAAACATTTGTTACAACGTCGCCGGGCCATATTAAAAAAAATGAAGTTAAAGAAAATTCACATTTTTCTAAACAATGCAGCTTTCTTCTCCGGGCCGTACCAAACCACCAGACGGGCCAGATCCGGCCCGCGGGCCGTATGTTTGACACCCCTGCCATATACCATAATATATAAGTTACTTTTTCTTATTTCAACAATGTTTTTTCCAGGTTCAGTTCCATTTCAAGACAATTATGTATAATTTTGGCGTAATTCAACTTTTTAAAGAGTTTTCCTACTAAAATATGCATCCATTTTTTTCCACTATAGAGTTTACCCATGTTTGGGATACACACACACATACACACACACACACATGTATACACACATAAATGCACACCTGTCCCCGGCCTTCAAACGACGCATTTCCCGTCCAAAGCGGGGGATTTGAGTCGGAGCACGCCAAGAGCGGATACAAGAATAGCTTGTCTGAGCACCCCGTGTGACTAAAACCGCAAATGCGGGTGTTTGGACCAATGGGTGTCAACCCTGCGGCACCCGGGCTTGATCTGGTACCAGACTATTCAAACTGTAGCAAATATGAAATTATTTTTTCGCTACAAAACTTGACTTTATATGTTTCCAAGTACTCAATTTCCTATTTATAAACCAATTTATTTTTTGGGCATGTTGACTTCAAAATGGCGCCCTCAATGGTGGCCATTGTGTTAATAAGAATGAAATTTAAGAAAGAAAAAAACATATATTGCATTAAACTGGATTAAAATCCCTGAATATTCCGTTTTTTTTTTATAGATCCAAAACAATATTTATTTTAGTATATTTTTTAAATATATTTTTAGATTATACAAAATGATTTTTGAACTAAAAACAGGAAAAAAATGTATTAAAAAAGTACAATTTTTGATTTAAAATCTATATTCTCAATTGATAATAAAACAGAAAGTCGACACATCATTTAATTTCTCGGGCCACACAAAATGATGTAGCGGGCCAGATTTGGCCCCCGGGCCGCCACTTTGACACCTGTGCTTTGGAGGTAAGGCAATTTTAAGGGTACGGCTTATACACAGACGCGGCTTATATGCGAGAAAACACTGTAAATCAAATATTTGTTCCAAAAGTAAACCAGTCCAAATCTAATTCCCATTAAAATGGCTCTCACAAACCAAACTGAGTTTGACATTTACCCACATTCCCTGTGACAAACCCAGTCTGTGACATACCCACACAAAACCCACACAAACCGGAAAGGGAAATCCTTTGTTTCCGGCAACACCAGATCTTTTAAAAATGCAAAAACGCCAAGCAAAACACACCCATGGCCGGCAAGGTTGGGGTCCTAAAAACAAAGTCCCCGCAAACATACCCACACACACACCCACACACACACAGAAATTTAGTGTGTGTGTGTGGTCAGTCGGCTTTTCAGACGTGGAAAAAAGTCTCTCATAAAAGTCCCACTAAAAGCAGCGCTATGAATATCGCCTCCCACGCGTTCTTTCTGACAGTCGAGCGGCCAAGAAAAATATCTGGGCTTCACATTCAGACATAAAAAAAAAAACGGGAAAAAAATAGAAAAATCACGGGTGCGTATGCCGTTAACTATCGGAGCCGCTGTAATCCGAGAACAACACCGACGGCTCAACCCGACCTGAAAAAGATTCGAACTGAAGAGTTTGATAGGCGGGGTATTTATTGGAAAACGTGATTGGAGTTTGATGTAAAGAGTAGGGAAAGAGTCGGGAAAGAGTCGGGAAAGAGTCGGGAAAGAGTCGGGAAAGAGTCGGGAAAGAGTCGGGAAAGAGTCGGAAAAAGAGTCGGAAAAGAGTCGGGAAAAGAGTCGGAAAAGAGTCGAAAAAGAGTCGAAAAAGAGTCGAAAAAGAGTCGGAAAAGAGTCGGAAAAGAGTCGAAAAAGAGTCGAAAAAGAGTCGGAAAAGAGTCGGAAAGGAGTCGGAAAAGAGTCGGGAAAGAGTCGGGAAAGAGTCGGAAAAGAGTCGGAAAAAGAGTCGGAAAAAGAGTCGGAAGAGTCGGAAAAGAGGAATACAGTAATCCCTCGAATAATGCAGCTTCACGACATTGCAGATTTTTTCTGGGGGATTTTTTTTTAAATTACATTTATTTTCATAAAATTTAAAATCCACGCTGAAACTTATAGACGTGGCCGCAATAAATGAAAAACCGCTAACATTTTTTTTAATTATATATATATTTTTTTACTATACAGTAATGAAAAAAAAACATTTTTTCACACATTTCAGTAGAGACGTTTGGTCGCCGGGCGTTTGGTCGCCGGGCGTTTGGTCGCCGGGCGTTTGGTCGCCGGGCGTTTGGTCGCCGGGCGTTTGGTCGCCGGGCGTTTGGTCGCCGGGCGTTTGGCCGCCGGGCGTTTGGTCGCCGGGCGTTTGGTCGCCGGGCGTTTGACAACATGACAGAGTTTACTGTTGAAATCAGCTCTCAAAATTATATTCACCTGGACAACCAAATGTCCAGGCGACCAAATGTCCCGGCGACCAAATGTCCGGTCATGGGCTCCCTGTCACCCTAATGAGAATAATGCAGTTAAAAAAATTCAACAAGAAAACTTTTGAGTCATAAAATAATAATTTTTGACTTTTACTGGGCTCTTACATATAAAATAATAATAACAAATAAGGGTGTATTTTTTATTAAACTCCCCCCTCCCCCCACCTATACTACTTCCCTTGCGTTATTTCCTGAAAGGTGGCCTGCCTCTGGCTCCAAGCAGCATTAGCAAGCTAACACCCACCCACACACACACACACAGTGGAAGCCGCCCGTGACATTCCTGCAGCTGCGGCGCTAGCGCCCCCTCGCACGCGCCCCCCCAGCGAACTCCCTAGGGGACGAATGCCTAATGAGTCACGCGCCTGTCTGCCGTTACCTCGCCGTGTCCGTCCTGGTGTGTGTGTGTATGTGTGTGTGTGTGTGTGTGTAGGCGGGGTGGCGGGCCGGCGTGGCGTGGGGGGGTCGGGGGTGTAGATGACAGGGGGTGGGGTTGGTGGGGGGGTTGACCAGGGTGGGGTGAAGCGGTCATTACCACCCTCAAATAAGAGCCTTGGAAAAAAAGGCCAAAACAAACAGCGTGTCCTCTGTGTACCCGCTCGAGGTCCACTTTACCACCGCGTTGAAATTCTCATTTTGTTTAGTCTCGCCGCCTGGCCGTCTGGACGTGGCGCCTGGAAACGGCGGTGACATTTTGGCGAGTGGGTGCCGAGACGGCGATTAGACGGCGAGGACGCTCAGACGGACGTTGATGGGCTCAGTATGCAAACAAACATGGCCGTAAACTGATTACGGCCAATAACCGGATTAAAGTAGTAGTTTCATTAAAGTGTTTACAAGGTTTGGAGTCGCCACGTTTCCCCGCCGCCGCCAACTCGCTAATACGCAGTGGGTAATTTGCTTGATAGTCCGCGTAAGGTTGGTATGAAATTGGGTTATTAGCGTTGCTAGGGGGACGTGGAGGGAATTTGAAAAGATGATGTGGGCTGTTGCCATTTTGGGGGGAAAAGAAAAATGTTTGTTTTTGGCCTAGTTAACCCGAGTTTGAAAAGTTTTGTACATTTAGTAGAGGTCTGTCGAACATAAATTTGGGAAAATTTCCAGAAAGTGAATTTTGGATGTTTTGGGCTTAGCATGTAGCATGCTAAAAGGCTGTAAACCAGTCAGATCTGGCAACTTCCCTTGCAATTCCCCTTATTTCGATTTTTTAAATTTATAAATTGATTAAAAGAACTGGATTAAAAGCCCTGATTATTCAATTTTATATAGATATAAAACAAAGTTTATTTTAGCTTTTTTAAAATATATTTTTAGATTTTACAAAATTATTTTTTGAACTAAAAACACAAAAAAATGATTAAAAATGACAATTATTGATTTAAAATGGGGGGGAAATCAGGAAATTTAATATAAAAACTGGTTTAAAAGCCCTGAATATTCAGTTTTTTTATAGATCTAAAACAATGTTTATTTTAGCTTTTTTTTGAAAATATATTTTTAGATTTTATAAAATGATTTTTGAACTAAAAACAGAAAAAATGATTAAAAATTACAATTATTGATTTAAAAGGGAAAAAATAATTGAGAAATTTAATATTAATACTGGATTAAAAACCCTGAATATTCAGTTTTTTAGAGATCTAAAACAATGTTTATTTTAGCTTTTTTAAGTATTTTTTTTAGATTTTACAAAATGATTTTTTAACTAAAAACACAGAAAAAATGGATTAAAAATGACAATGATTGATTTAAAAGGGGAAAAATCTCAAAATTTAATTTAAGTGCTGGATTAAAATCCCTGAATATTGAGTTTTTTTATAGATCAAAAACAATGTTTATTTTATCTTTTTTTAAATATATTTTTAGATTTTACAAAATGATTTTTGAACTAAAAACACAGAAAAAAATGGTTAAAAATGACAATTATTGATTTAAAAGGGGGAAAATCAGGAAATTTAATATATATCCATACTCTTCATTTGAATTTGATTCAAAAACAGAAAGTCAGCACTCATGATTTACTTTCCCTGGGCCACACAAAATGATGTGGCGGGCCAGATTTGGCCCCCCGGGCCGCCACTTTCACACACTAGCTGTTAATCATAAATTACTGACCATGCTTAAATAAGCTATGACGTTTTGGTGACATAAACGATCCAGATTAGAGCCATTTTTTTCACACAAAAAAACATACCATATTTTCACAACTATAAGGCGCACCACATTATAAGGAGCATCGTCAATGAATGACACATTTTATTTTTTTTCCATATATTAGGCACACTGGATTATAAGGCGCCCTGTCTATTTTGGAGAAAATGTAAGACTCCCATACCAAAGTATACTGTGAAATGATCCAAAAACGTATAAAATACAGAGAAAATTGTATAAGTGACAGTTATGCAATACGCATTTGTACTTACAACTAATCAACTTGATTTCATTTAACTATGCGTGGGTTCAAAAATGTAAATAAGCAAATTTAAATGGTTAACGCCCGACTATATTTATAAAAGCAGTCCAGCCATCTGCTGGAAAAAATGGAGGTGGAAAATGTCCATTCCTCCAAGTGTATGACATCACCCATTGAGTCCCACCAAATGTCTTTTCCTCTCTTAACCAATGACTGAAATAAACTTAGCTTAGCTTCTTTCTGGTACAGTTAGCGCTCAGTTCAATGTCACAATAAATTCTTGCTAATTATCAAGAATACAAAAACTGTATAAAACTCAACCATACAACAAATGGATCACATTAAAAACTCAAATATATAAAATTGCTAAAAATAATCATTTTTATCATTCATTTTTTCCACTGCTTATCCTCACAGGGGTGCTGGAGCATATCTCAGCTAACTACAGATACTCTAAATTAGTGGCCAACCAATCACAGGGCAAAATGAGACTGACAACCAATCATAACGAAGGAAAAATTAGCGTAAAATTAGCTTAGCATAAATGTTTTTCAGCTGTGGATGAAAATGGGAGTACCCGGAGAAAACCCACAAGAACACCAAAATTCCACACAGTGCGGATGACAACCAATCACAACAAAGTAAAAAATAGCGCAAAATTAGCTTAGCATGCATGATTTTAGGCTGTGGGTGAAAACCGGAGTACCCGGAGAAAACCCACACAGTCTAGACCCACCACACAAGGGTCATGGAGGGTGCCGAAGCCTATCCCAGCTAACTACAGATACTCTAAATTAGTGGCCAATCAATCGCAGGGCCAAATGAGACTGACAACCAATCATAACTAAGAACAAATTAGCACAATTAGCTTAGCATGCATGTTTTTTGAGCTGTGACTGAAAATTTGAGTACCCAGAGAAAACCCATGCAACCCTGAGGTGAACATGCAAACTCCACACAGTGCTGACCCACCTGGGTTCAAACCCTAGACCCCAGAACTGCGAGCCGGCATGCTAACCACTCATCCAACGGGCCAGTATTCCATTTTTGGGTTTTTTTGTTCATAAAAAGTGACCTTAAAAGTAAAATTCTTGGTCTTGGTAAATAAAGTCTAGAGATGAGTCATTTCAGACGAGATGAACAAACTCTGATTAGCGGCTCGGGCATTGATGAACAATTATTCGGAATTGCGGGGCACATTGATTGGCGGCATTTCAATCTTACGTGGCGCTAATATGTTTCAATTTGGCCTTGTCCGCCTCCTGTGTCTAGTCACTCCAAGAAAAAAAACTACAAAAAACGGTGTACCACACACCCACAACAGAATTGAAGCGCTTTATTTTGAAGGGGGGAAAAAACTAAATCACAAAGATGAAGTGTTCAAATTTCAGCCATTTTTTGGGTTTATAACTAGGAAACGCATCAAAAACTTGACTTAAAGTTTATTTAACTGTACAGAAAGGGCATCTATGCTATACCAACATTTCATTTCTGGTGCCCAGCCAATCATAGCTAAGGGGGATTTAGAGTGTTCAACCAGCTAGCCTAGCATGTGGGAGGAAAGTGGAGTACCCAGAGAAAACCTATGCAAAATTGAAAAAAAAAAACATGCTAACTCCACACAGTATGACCCACCAGAGCTCGAACCCACAACCCCAGATTTAAATGAGGCCGACATGCTAACCACATACATATAGATACGTATATATATACACGTGTATGTGTGTATATGTGTGTATATGTGTGTGTACATATCTGTATATATGTGTACGTGTATATGTGTGTATATACGTGCATATATATGTGTATATGTGTATAAATATGTGTACATCTGTACATCTGTGTGTGTATATATATATATATATATATATATATATATATATATATATATATATATATATATATATATATATATATATATATATATATATATATATATATATATATATATATATATATATATATATATATGTGTGTATAAATGTGTATGTGTATAAATATATGTGTATGTGTGTATATGTGCGTATATGTGTGTACATATGTGTATATGTGAGTACATGTGTATATGTGTGTATATATATACATGTGTATATGTGTATAAATATGTGTACATATCTGTGTATATGTGTATAAATGTGTGTACATATCTGTGTATGTGTATAAATATGTGTATGTGTGTAAATATATATGTTATACATGTGTATACATGTGTAAATATGTATATGTGTATATATGTGTATATACATATATACATATATACATACACATATATACACATATATATACACATATATACATATATACACACATATACATATATACACACACATATATACATATATACATACACATATATACACATATATATATACACTTACACACACATACACCGCAAAATACTCAGTACACGTCATCAAAAATTCATATTTGCCGCGGTAAAGTGTGATTCTCAAAACTTCACTGTGGCGAAGCCCCCCTTTTTTTTTTTTTTTTTTTTAGAAATGACGGAAACAAAGTGAGAAAGCATCGTGGGGCGGGCAGGCGGCCTTAACCCCCCCTTCCAACCCACTTATACACACACAAAAGCTCCCCCACACACACACACGCATTCATCTGCACCCTTGGCCCCCACGCGCTGAGCCGAGCGGCAGTTTCAGCCCAATGGAGCGGCACAGGGCAAAAAGGGGGGGAGAGGGGGAGGTGGGGCGGCGTTGCTGCAGGGGGGGTTCGCGGTGACGGGAGGGGGCGGCGGAGCAAAGAGGGCGAGAGGGCGGCGAGGCGGAGGCGAGGGGGAGGCGGGGAGGGGGGTCGCGGCGCTGGAGCGGCGCTGGGAGGTCAGTGGTGGTGCAGTCAAGCGTGCCAACGCGCCTCTCACGCTTCCCCCCGTCCCGCTTGTCTCAAGCGCCCCCGCCTCTCCCTCCCTCTCTCCCTCCCCACCTCCGCTTCTCCAGCCGGCCGCCTGTTTGGATTGGACCGCCGAGACCACCGCGGGGGGCTTTCCAGACAGGTCGCTACCGGATCGAGGGCGTCTCGCAAAGAAAAAAAAAGAAGAAAAAAAAGCACCAGAGCGAAGTTTGGCGACGCGGCGGATTAAAACGACGCCTTCCCGAAACGAAACGAGCGCTTTGACGAGTCGCGTTCACGGACGACGAAAGGCGCCGACGGCGTTACTTCGGGAACGCAATCGTTTTCAATCATCGCTCACGTCGCGCAAAAGGCGTGCCGAGATAAACTCGGATTGCCCTCATTTATCTTCCCCTAATTTAATTCATCCCGTGGTTATCCGACTTTGCGCCATCTTTTTTTTCTTCTTTTAATCGATCAAAATGGAGAAGTTGGCAAAACAATGTTTTACGATTGAGATTATGCTGGTTAGCACAGTTAACTAACAGTCATATTTAACTTCTTTATGGACGGACACTGTTCTGGGTTCGATCCCTGGTCGGTTCTCCTGTGTGGAGTTTGCATTTTCTTCTTGAGTTTGTGTGGGTTTTCTCTGAGTACATTCCAAAAACATGCATGCTAAACTAGCTGGTTGAACACTCTAAATCACAGGTGACAAAGTGGCGGCCCGCGGGCCAAATCTGGCCCGCCGCATCATTTTGTGTGGCCCGGGAAAGTAAATGATGAGTGCCAAATTTCTGTTTTTTTTTGGATGAAATTAAAATGAAGAGTATAGATGTATATTACATTTCCTGATTTTCCCCCTTTTAAATCAATAATTGTCATTTTTTTAAATCAATTTTTCTGTGTTTTTAGTTAAAAAAATATTTTTTGAAATCTAAAAATATATATTTAAAAAACACTAAAATAAACATTGTTTTAGATCTCTAAAAATGGAAGATTCAGAGCTTTTAATCCAGTTCTTTTAATCCATTTTTTCTGTGTTTTTAGTTCAAAAATCATTTTGTAAAATCTAAAAATATACATAAAAAAAACTAAAATAAACATTGTTTTAGATCTACAAAAAACGGCCTATTCAGGGCTTTTAATCCATTTTATAAAAAAATCAAAATATATCTATTGTTAATGATCTATTTATTATTTTTTTGTACCGCAAGGGGTGCTGGAGCCTACTATCTTGCCAGCCAATCGCAGGGCACAATGAGACGAACAACCAATCATAGCTAAGGGCAATTTAGAGGGGTCAACCAGCTATCCCAGCGACCATTCACCCATACATATGGACAATTTAGCATGTAATTAACCTAGCATGTATGTTTTTGGGATAGAACACCCAGAGAAAACCCACACAAGCAAATATAGAACTTGAAACTCCACACAGGAAGGTCAAAATCCACCCAGGATTCGACCCTCGATCTCAAAACTGCGAGGCCACTTGGCTACTGTTGAGAAAGTACAGCATAAAATGCTACCAGATTTTAAGTGAGGCCTTAAAGTGACGACAACCACTCGAAGACACACAAAAAAAACACAAAATGTTGCAAAGAAGAGAATTCACAACAACAACAAAAAAGCAGGACGCTCAGGAAATGCGACTTCAGCTTAATTGGGCTCTCCCGCGAACCGATTGGACGATCAAAAGACGATTCTCACTTGGGCCGAAAGTACACAAACACAAGTCATGTGACCACAAACAAGGCATTTCCCACTTGCAGTGTTACCATAGTAACAACATAGTTTTTCGCCAATCTGACGAGTTCCCCATCTTGTGAATCCGCTTTTATTTTGAAGTGCATCATCGGTCTCAGATGGGCCGCTTGAATTCAGTTTTGCGACAATGTCGCTTTTATTTTGAAGGGCTACATGGTTTTGCAATCAGGCCGCTATAATTCTGTTTTACGACATTGCCGCTTTTAATTTGAAGGGCAACATCATTTGAGATGGGTCGCTCTAATTCTCTTTTGCAGCGTTGCCACTTTTATTTTGAAGGGCAACATCGTTCGCAGACAGGCTGCTTTAATTCAGTTTTGCGACAATGTCGCTTTTGTTTTGAAGGGCAACATCGTTTCGCAGACGTATCGCTTTAATTCAGTTTTGCCACAAACGCCACTTTTATTTTGAAGGACAACATCGTTCGCAGACAAGCCACTTTAATTGTTTTGCGACGGTCCTGACTTTATTTTGAAGGGCAACATTGTTCACAGAAGATCCGCTTTAATTCTGTTTTGCGAAAGTAGCGCTTTTATTTTGAAGGGTTACATCGTTCTCAGACAGATCACTTTAATTCAGTTTTGCCAAGGTGCCGCTATTATTTTGAAGGCCAGCATCGTTCGCAAATGGAACTCTTAACTCGTTTGGCGATTGTGCCGCTTTTATTTTGAAGGGCATCATCTTTTCTCAAACGGGCCGCTTTAATTCTATTTCCCGACGGTGGGAGGCTGCCCGTAACTGGGTATGGGTGGGGAGGGTGGTCTTTATGAGCCTTTCGGAGGCGACTGTAATTTCCTCCCATCCTCCGCCAGTTCCGCTGAAATAACAGGGTAGAGGAAGCCCAGTTCTCCCCGGAGAAGACGCGGACTAATCAGCGCGGTCACCACTCGGCGCCCACGCCGAAAAAGCCAACAAACGGCGCATTTACAACATGGCCTTAAAACTTAAAGTTCCCATGTGATAAGAACGTGGTTATCGAACAGTCTTGTCATCATTTGATTGCGCAATTATCACCAGCTGCACTTTTGTTTGTTTTTTGTTTGTTTTTGAAAACAAAAGCCCGCCTTATGCCTATAGCTACGCCAGATCACTTAAAGTTCAGCTGTCAAACTTTCAAAATAAATGTCTGCATGAGGTAATTTGTGTCAGTAGGCAGGCATATAGTGTGAGGGAGGGGGGTGTGGGGGGGGGGGGCTTTTTGGCCGCCATGCCCTGAAGGGAGTCAAAGGGGAGGGGTTGGGAGGGGGGTTTTAGCGACGCCAAAGCCCCGCCGCCGCCACCGCCGTCTCACCCTCGCCGCCCTTGCGTGAAACTGCTGACATTCTTAACCGGCGCGTGCGTGGGTGAGTGCGAGTGTGCGGCGGCGGCGTGCACGTGGGTGTCCTGAGGCGTCGCCGTGGTATTGGCTGGCCGGCTTTAACTTGGGGCTTTTTTTTGTTTTGGGCGTGGGGCCAGGAAACGGGGACCGAGCGAAACAACAACAGCCTCGGGCCCCTCCGGTCCCCGCTGACGTCAATGGCGGCGTTTCGCTCCGTCACGTCTGCGAATTGAGGTTGAAGAATACGTGCCGCGACAAGACCACCCCCCCCCCAAACTTGAAAAAAAGGATGGTAAATCTGACGGTCGAGCGTAGATTAATGCTAACGTGTTAGCGTGATGTAATTCGCCATAGAAATAAATGGTGTTTTCTTAGGTTAGGTTGGGAATTTTGTGGCTCGGGAGTTGTATGTGGCTTTTTTGTTGGGTGGATATGGCTATAGGGTAACTTGTGAGGTCAAATGTCATAAATACTCTCATTGGTAATTGTTGATTAGCAATAGTGTAAAGAATTTAGGGACTTTGTGTACTTTAAAATAGACTAAAAATAGGTAAAATGAGTAAAAATAGGTAAAATGAGTAAAAATAGGTAAAATGAGTAAAAATTAGGTTAAATGACTAAAAAAGGCAGGCATTTTCATGTATTTTTTTTACTTTAAAATGATGGCTATGAAGGAATAACATTTGAAAATATGACTTGTTTATGGCTATTTCTGTCAAAAAGGTTCTCGGTTTCTAGTTTAGATGGTCGTTATTTTGAAAACTGGGATGAATGAGAAAATTTTGCTATAAAGTACTGCTCTACTTACAAAAAAAAACAAGTTACGAAACAAGTTTGTAAGTAGAGGTCCCACTGTATATCCGTAAAGATAATAAAAATACACTTGAGCTATCATTTTGTCCTTTAAAAGGTTGGAAATGAGTAAAAAAGGCACATTTTTATGTATTTTAAAATTCAAAGAATGGCTCTCAAGGACAAAACATTGAAAATATGACTTGTTTACGACGCTCTGTCTGGTTTAGATGGTTGTTTTTTGGAGGATTGTTGACCAAATGAAAGAATTTACCTATAAAGTACTGCTCTACTTACAAAAAATCCAAGTTACAAAACAAGTTTGTAAGTAGAGGTCCCACTATATACCCATCAAGACGCTAAAAAATACACTTTAGCTATCATATTTTCTTTTAAAAGGTTGGAAATGAGTAAAAAGGCGCGTTTTTATGGATTTAAAATTGACCTCAAGATTTTTTGGGGGAAAATTTGACTTGTTTAAGACTCGCTCTGTCAAAAAGATTCCCGTTCCCTGGATTAATTGGTCATATTTTTGAGGACTGTTGATCAAATGAGAAAATTTAGCTATAGAGTACTGCTCTACTTAAAAAAATTCAAGTTAGGAAACAAGTTTGTAAGTAGAGGTCCCACTGTATATCGATAAAGATGTTCAAAATGACAGTTTATATATCATTTTGTCCTTTTAAAAGGTTTAAAATGAGTTAAAATGCGCATTTTTATGGATTTGAATTTGATTTCAAGGTAAAAAAAATGAAAATATGACTATGTCAAAAAGGTTCCCGCCCCCTGGTTCATTTTTTTTTTAGGACTGTTGATTAAATGAAAGAATTTCCCGATAAAGTACTACTCTACTTACAAAAAATCCAAGTTACAAAACAAGTTCGCAAGTAGAGGTCCCACTATACACCAATCAAGACATTAAAAAATACATTTTAGCCACCATTCTTCCTTTAAAAAACGCAAAATAACTCAAAACGGCGCCTAAATTTCCCCATATTTAAAATTCTAAATACATCTCTCAAGCAAAAAAAACATTATAAAAATACCACTAAAAACCTTCCCAATCCCCGACTTATCCCCAACTTGTCTCCGTCCCAATCCCGTTTTGTTGTTAACGCTCTTTTCCGTAAAATGTCACGAGTTTACCTGTATCACTCAAACACCTCCGACTTATCTATGGCGCCTTGGCCTGGCGTGTCTGGCGTACAATAATCAGCGGTAGCCACGCTCAGTAGCTCGCTAAGCCTCTTACGCCCTTCCCTCAAGATTAGGGGTTCGGGTCGGGAACGACAACAGATGCGCTCGGCGGCGCCGAAAACAAACCACGACGAACGACTCGCCGCACCTGCGTCGACAGACGGATCGGGCCTCCGGGTTTTTGGGGGGGCGGGCCCTCGGGTTCGACACCCTCAACAAGCTAGCCGTCTCGTTTTTTGCGGAAAAATGGCCGTTTGATGGTCGGCGTCTTTGAAAAAAAAGTGCGTTTGGGTATTCACGCTGTCAGAAAATGACAGCCAGAACTGTCAAGGTGTGTGCCTGTAGGGTTTTTGTCGGAAAAGGTTATGAACTATGGCGGAGCTTAGCTAAAAACACTCTTAGCTCGCTAACGTGTAGCTGTGCGACAACGTAAATGGACCAATGAAATATTTCTTGCTGATTTCTCAACCAGCAAATCAACATTAAGTGTTTTTTTAGTCCATTTATCCCGAAAATTTTGACTTTTTGCAACTTTTCGATTGGTTCGGCGCGGTAGTGAAGTGGTTCGCATGTCCCCTCGCAGTTCTAGGGCCGAGGGTTCGATCACCGGTAAGTTTTTTTTCTGCGATTTTTTTATTTATTTTTTTAATGTTTTTATGTTTGTTTGTTTTTTTATTTTTTGTCCCACATTCCAAAAACATGCATGCTAGGCTAGCTAGCTAGTTGAACTCTCTAAATTATCCCTTAGCTATGATTGGTTGTTTGTTTCCTTGCACCTAGCGATTGGCTAGCCACTAATTCAGGGTGGCCATAGTTAGCTGAGGTTAGCTACAGCACCCCCACCACCCTTATGATGTGGTCTACACTGTTTGGAGTTCAGGAGTTCTACATGGGTTTTCACTGGGTACTCCAATTTCATCCCACATACCAAAAACATACATGCTAAGCTAGCTGTTTGAACGTGCTAACTTCCCCCTACCTTCAAATGATTGGTTCTTTGTCTCCTTGCGCTGAGCGATTGGCTAGCAACCGATTCATGGTGCCCATAGTTAGCTGGAATATGCTCCAGCACCCCCCCGCAGCCCTTGCGGGGATAAGTAATTCAGAAAATGAATGAATGAATAACTCCAGAATCGTGCTTAGGTTGTTTTGATGCCAAGTTTTGGACTTCTTTCAAACTCATACAGATTGTAAACCAATCAAATTCCCCTAATTTTAAACCAATAGGAGTAAGGCAAAAAAAACAATGGAACCAGTACACGAAAAAAATGTTTTTTTAGCTTGGTTTGTTCCAAAAACACGTAGTGCATATGTTATTTTCTCACATATAAGCCGTACCCTTAAAATTGCCTTAAAAACATTGCATTTTACAATTTCTCTCGTATAAGCCGACCTCTGATTAACAATTTTCACCTCCAAATTCATGTTTTTAAAATTAATGTGTTACTTTGTGACAAAATACAGTAAGTCATTTTTCTCCAGTAACATAAAGAACAAGTTTTCTATCCAAAACATTTTTTTACAAAATACCTCAACACTGACCAGCATCACTTTTCTCCGATTAGTTAAATGGAACCCAAAATCCACAAAAATGCTTCCAAAAAAACCTAAGCGTAGTTCATCAACATCAATGCCAAAAATACCCGAACAAAAACGGACTGAATAGAAAATAATCTTACCACGGGTGACGAGATTCGACAACCAGGACAATCGCAGATTGGAGGATGCACCTGTAAGATTCCTTTGGACATAAGTGTCTTGAGACTTTTCCCTATAAAAAACAACAACAAATGATTAAAAAACGACATTACCGCAACATTACCCACACAAAATTCAATTTTAGCCTCAATTTCTTAACACAGTAAGAAGAAATGTCTATTTAAACACATTTTATTTTGAAAGGTAACATGACATGACAACCCTAACCCAACTTTTGGGTTGCCAGGTCACAAAAACGACACTCAAACCCGCATCGGAGTCTTCACATTCCAAAAAGTCACTAAGTTTATCCAAATAACCCCAAAATGACCCAAAAAAAACCCCTAAAAATATGTTTTCAAAGGCACTAATGTCAACTTTTTTGGCCGCGATTGGACGCCCGGACATCCAATCCATTTGGCCGGAAAGCCTGGTAATGTCTGCCAAGCTTCAACATTGACTGCCAGATCTCTCAGCTCCAAATAATTGGACATCCATGACAGGTAATCCCTTTAATTAGATCGTAAACAACAAACTTTGCGCTACTGTAAACAATATCCTATGAGTCATATAATTACAACTCTAAAAAAAAAACACCCCGACTGAAAATAATGGATGACATCCCCTGACCTAAACCCCAAAAATACTAACAAAAGACTAACAAAAATAAATAAAACACATTTGCTTCCTAACTTTGTATTGAAGTATCAGCTACTGTAAATACTTTGACCGATACTTTGATTTATTGAATTAAAGGGACAGTACATGTACATATTAACATTAACAAACAATATATGTTTTACTTTAAAATCATACTTAATTAACCAAAAACAGCCTTACTTGGACATCCCCTCAAAAGTTGTAAAACCCCCAAAAAAACATACGTTGAGTAGTATAAGTCAAAATACTTATTGAATAGTTATCATTTAGCCAAAAAAACAACGCCATTCCATGCCAAAATGATAAATTTATTAATTAACCAGAATTTGGACAAAATCTATAAAATTTGAGGACAAAAAAAATGAAACTTTGTATAGTTTTTAACTCCAACTTGTACACAAATAGACGCAAAATCAGTCATTCCCCAGTTCTACTTCAAACCAGATCGACTTTCTTCCCTTTAAAAGTGGAGTTTTTAGTAGTAGTACAGTTTCTATACTTTTCCCCCTTAAAAGTACAAATAAATTAACATCTTACCTTTATGTCGAATACTCCGTTTCCAGTCTTTAGCCGTCTCCCGACCACTAACAAACTGGAACTCATTAGGAGTGAGCCACTCACCCCGATACTTAATAGAAGGTCCCTTACTACCTTGGCATAGTTTATTAATATAAAGCAAAGCTTTATTTTCCCCGCATTCCACTTCAATGCAAGGTTCCCCGTTATCAAAAAATGGCTGAAAGTCCGGGATGGACGAGAACCTTTCCAGCATCAAGTCATCCGGCGGGGCATGCTGGAGGTGCTGGTGATGCAGCGTCGAGTCGTGGAGCCCCAAATACGCACGATGTTGGGCTAAAATATGCTCATAAGGCGGTGGTGGGTGAGGAGTAACCACCGGTATAGCGGCTGCATTTAAAGGAGCCAAATACTCCGACTGGTTAAAAGCGGCTAAAGCCATATCGTCCCCGTCCGGACGTTCCTTCTTAATGGCCGGCATGCCGCTGCCACTCGCCCCGCTTTGGGCGCCTCTTCGGCCGCCGTTGCAACCAACCAGGCTCCGGTAACAAGTGCGGGGAGAGCGGAGGTCCGAACAAGTGAGCTCCGGAGAGCCCTCCTCTTCACCGGGGCTGCCCCGGGGTCGGCTCCGGTGGGTTTAAAGCAGAGGAGACTGCGCTCTAATGAAGTTGCCGGATAGATTCCCATTCAGCGGCGGTTTGACGAGACGCGACGCGCGGAAAGCGCTCTCCGCCAAGGCAGCCAGCCAGCCAGCCCGACGGCGTCCGTCCCTTTAGTGTTAGTCCGTCCCTGCCTGCTTCCTTCCTCCCTTCCGTCCGTCGGTCGGTCAGTCCGTCCTACCTCCCACACTCACCCACACACACTCTGCTAATACCTGACACGCTGCGCGCGCCGGGCGCGGACATGATGCTGCATACGGGGATCATTAACGCGCGTACTTCCTCCCCCCATTTTGCCTCCCCCACCCCACACTTTAAGCCCGCCCCCTTCTTTTTTGAAATGATTTATGGCCGTCTACTCGAAATTATTTCTGCGGCGTCACGCGTTTAACTCCTACACACTTATCTATATCGACATATAACCTAAAAAAAAGTGGGAATGTTTATGTTTTCGGTGCCATTGACGGTAATGGACGTCCGATTTGGGAAAGTGCTTCCGGTAACGGGGGAAATGAGTTGGACGTCCATTAATGTCAATGACTTTTGTGTATTTTTGTTGATTTTTTTTTTTAGAACTAGGTAGTTTAAAGTGTTTTTTTTTGTTTGTTTTTTAAAGGAAGTGTGTGTGTTTGAGTGGAGTCAAACTGAAGTTCACAGACGCAGACCAAACAAGATTTGCACTCACCGCCGCGTCTCAACTTGGCCCATTTAAACATCCGAGGCTCCGAAATGCAGGGGATTTGCGACGAACGACGCCATGGAGACTCAAATGAAGGACCGGCTTGTTTTTGACAGGAATAAAGGCAAAAGTTTTCATGTAAACTGGAAGAAGGAAGTGGAAAATCGGTCTTTTCTAGATGTGGGGCCATAGGTTCTGGAAACGGGGGAGTTTTCGAAAAAAAACATTGTCAAATAAACAGGAACTAGATACATTGTATCATCGAGATTAAACATATACTTTACGTCTTTTTAACATTACGAAGGGACGTTTTTTCGTCCCCTTTTAAAGGGTATCAACCGGAACTGATCACGCGAGCAAACATTTCGAAAATTCAAACATGGCGGTTGGTCCGCGTGACCAATTTGCTGGTCTGCTATTGGTTTTCGTTAGGATGATGCTCGTCTGCTATTGGTCATCGGTGCCAAGATCCTGGTCTGCTATTGGGCGGTACATTGAACTTCCGGTTGACGTTTCTATTTTACTTTTTATGTAAAGTTACGAAGTGACGTTTTTTCGTCCCCTTTTTACGGTATTAACAATAATTTCGCACAAGGGCAAAAAGTTACGAAAATCGAATATGGCGGTTGTTGGGTTTACGAAATTGCTGGTTTGCTATTAGTCGGCGTTGCTAAAATGCTAGCCTGCTATTGGTCAACGTCACTAAAATAGCCGCCATTTCCGGTAAAGGGCAATAACACTACATTGTTTTTGCTCTAACTGACCACAGAAAGACTGAAAATAATAAATGTTATTAATAAAAATGCTATGTTAACAGACGCTTATTTAGCCAATTTATCTCCATTTTACTATTGTGACTATAACACATGTTTTTGTTGCTCTCTGATGAGATAAAAAAAGACTCCCAAAAGTCCAATAAATACTCCTTTTTTATTGTTTTTCCTTTGTGCATTTTTGCCTGGTGCGACTTATACTCAGGTGATGCTCATACCCTGAAAAATAGGATAATTATAAAAGTTAAAGTTAAGTCACTTGCATAGAGTTCTATAATCCGTCTAAACCACAAGTGTCAAAGTGGAGGCCCGGGGGCCATTTCTGGCCCGCCGCATCATTTTGTGTGGCCCAGGAAAGCTAATGATGAGTGCCGACTTTCTGTTTTAGGATCAAATTAAAATGAAGAGTATAGATGTAGATTACATTTCCTGATTTCCCCTTTTTAAATCAATAAATGCAATTTTTTAAATCAATTTTTCCATGTTTTTAGTTCAAAAATAATTTCGTAAAACCTAAAAATACATTTTATTAAAAAATAAAATAAATATTGTTTAAGATCTATAAAAAACTAAATATTCCGGGCTTTTAATCCAGTTATCATATTCAATTTCCAGATTTTTCCGTTTTTAAATCAATAATTGTCATTTTTAAATCAATTTTTTCGTGTTTTTGTTAAAAAACATTTTCGTAAAACCCAAAAATATATTTTTTAAAAACCTAAAATAAACATTGTTTAAGATCTATAAAAAACTAAATATTCAGGGTTTTTAATCCAGTTCTCATTAAATTTCCCGCTTTTTTCCCCCTTTTAAATCAATAATTGCAAATTTTAATCAATTTTTCTGTGTTTTTAGTTCAAAAATAATTTCGTAAAACCTAAAAATATATTTTAAAAACCTAAAATAAACATTGTTTAAGATCTATAAAAAACTAAATATTCAGGGTTTTTAATCCAGTTCTCATTAAATTTCCCGATTTTCCCCCTTTTAAATCAATAATTGCAAATTTTAATCAATTTTTCTGTGTTTTTAGTTCAAAAATAATTTCGTAAAACCTAAAAATATATTTTTTTAAAACCTAAAATAAACATTGTTTAAGATCTATAAAAAACTAAGTGTTTTTAGTTCAAAAATCAATTTGTAAAACCTAAAATTATGTTTTTTAAAAACCTAAAATAAACATTGTTTAAAATCTATAAAAAACTAAATATTCAGGACTTTTAATCCAGTTCTCATATTAAATCTCCCAATTTTTCCCTCTTTTAAATCAATAATTGCAATTTTTTAATCATTTTTTCCGTGTTTTTAGTTCAAAAATAAATTTGTAAAATCTAAAAAATATACAAAAAAACTTAAATAAACATTATCTTTAGATCTATAAAAAAACTAAATATTCATATCTTTTAACCACTTCTTTTAATCCATTTATACAAAAAAAACTCTAAATATTACATCTAAAATACTCCAACCCACCTTAAATCAAGTTACCATTAAAACAGCCTGCGAACCAACCCGAGTCTAACACCCCTGGCCTCTAAACCGTCCGGTCGTAAAGAATTCCTTTTCATGTATCGTCCGAGTCCAGCCAAAAGCAGGTGGAACTGGAAAACAGTTCAGAAGAAGAAAAACCATGCTCACACTGTTGGACACATATTGCTCAAACCTGGGAAGCACATTTAGTCAAAAAAAGACATGCACTGGACATCTTTTCAAACCACCCATGTAGATTTCCCTCCCACACATGGAATAACCATCCTCACGGTAGAGGTGGGGTCCGAAACGCCGCCTATCCAAGACCCCATAAATCAGGGGCGAAGGGCCTCCGACAACCACAGGAAGGACGCACGCTACACCGCCGAAAGTTTGGACAGAAAAACCCCGCTGTAGACATGAACAAAAACACAAAAAAAGACCGGTCGCCACTTTAGGAGGGGGGTAGCGAAGAGTCCGTCATCATATCGGGGCGAAAGACCCGAAAAAAAAGCCGCAAATCAAACAAAAAAAATGGCGTTGAGCGGGAAGAATGAAAGCAGATATATTTTGGATATAAACAATAATGTCACTTCCCGCGTTTATGAGCGCGCAGAACAGTAGCGGCGACATAAATCGGCGGCGTGTGACATTTATGGAGCGTTTGCGCGTTTGCGTTATTCCGAGCCGCCATTTCTAAGAAGAAGAAGAAGACTTCCAAATGAGAAGCTAGAAGATTCTAACGCTATCAAAGCAACCTTTACTCAAATGTCAACGTGTCGTCACGGAAACGTTATTTTTGGCGGGGGCGTCATCGGCGGGGGAGGGGGGGGGGGCATCGGAAATGGGAGCCTCCCCCCTAGCCCAGCCCCAGCACCCCCACCGTAACTGATGGCGCGCCCACCTAAAGTTGTGAGTCACCCTGGAGGGGTTCCCCCAACATTTACCATGTTGACGCTTCATCTTGCAAATGTTTCCCATCATCCTTTGCTGGAAACTTTGTATAACCTTCATTTCTGCAAAAAAATATGAATAAAAGAAGAAATTATCTGTTCAACTGAGCAAAAAACTTCAGAAAAGAACATTTTTTATTCATTTCTTTGCATTCCAGCCTCATCTAATTTCAAATAAAAGTTTTATTCGCCACATTGTAGCAAAAACTAATGCAAATCTGGGATTAGCCCCGCCTCCTTTTTTCCAAAAACTCTCAATTTTATTCCAAATTAAAATTAACATTGATTTTAGTCATTAACTGCCATCCAAGAGTCGCGGGGGGTGCTGGAGCTCAGCTATAGTTTATAGCAAAAAACTGAAAAGGAAATCAATCCTCAATGCAAATCTGGAATTAGCCCCACCTCCTTTCCAAAATGTACTCTCAATTTTATCCCAAATTAAAATTAACGTTGATTTTAGTCATTAACTGCCACACAATAGTCACGGGGGTGCTGGAGCTCAGATAACTACCACATTATAGCAAAAAACTGAAAAGGATATCCTCAACGCACATCCGGGATTAGCCCCACCTTCTTTCCGAAATACACTCAATTTTATACCAAATAAAAATGAACATTGATTTTAGTCATGAACTGCCACATAGAATAATCGCGGGGGTGCTGGAGCTCGGCTAACTACCACATTATGGCGAAAAAACTGAAAAGTAAATCTTCAATCTGGGATTAGCCCGCCTCCTTTCCGAAATTCACTCTCAAATTTATCCAAAAATAAAATTAACATTTTATTCATGAAACACTCTACACAAGGGTTGTGGGGGGTGCTAAAGCCTATCCCGGCTAACTACAACATTATAGCAAAAATTGAGAAGTAAATCCTCAATCTTCAATCTGGGATTAGCCCCGCCTCGTTTCCAGAATTCACTCTCAATTTTATACCAAATTAAAATTAACATTGATTTTAGTCATGATAAGCCACACAGAAGAGTTGCGGGGGTGCTGTAGCTCAGATAACTACCACATTATAGCAAAAAACTGAAAAGGATATCCTCAACGCAGATCCGGGATTAGCCCCACCTTCTTTCCGAAATACACTCTCAATTTTATACCAAATAAAAATGAACATTGATTTTAGTCATGAACTGCCACATAGAATAGTCACGGCGGTGCTGGAGCTCAGCTAACTACCACATTATGGCGAAAAAACTGAAAAGTAAATCTTCAATCTGGGATTAGCCCCGCCTCCTTTCCGAAATTCACTCTCAAATTTATCCAAAAATGAAATTAACATTGATTTTATTCATGAAACACTCTACACAAGCGTCGTGGGGGGTGCTAAAGTCTATCTCGGCTAACTACAACATTATAGCAAAAAATTAGAAGTAAATCCTCAATGCAAATCTGGGATTAGCCCCACCTCCTTTCCAAAATGTACTCTCAATTTTATCCCAAATTAAAACTAATGTTGATTTTAGTCATTAACTGCCATACAAGAGTCGCGGGGGTGCTGGAGCTCAGCTAACTACCACATTATAGCAAAAAACTGAAAAGGAAATCCTCAATGCACAACTGGGATTAGCCCCACCTTCTTTCCGAAATACACTCAATTTTATACCAAATAAAAATGAACATTGATTTTAGTCATGAACTGCCACATAGAATAGTCGCGGGGGTGCTGGAGCTCAGCTAACTACCACATTATGGCGAAAAAACTGAAAAGGAAATCTTCAATCTGGGATTAGCCCCGCCTCCTTTCCGAAATTTACTCTCAAATTTATCCTAAATTAAAATTAACATTGATTTTAGTCATGAAACGCCACAGAAAGATTGTGGGGGGTGCTGGAGCCTATCCCAGGAAAATACCACATTATAGCAAAAACTGAAAAGGAAATCTTCAATGCATATCTGGCATTAGCCCCGCCTCCTGTATGAAAATCACCCAACTTTATCCCATCTTTAAAGTTAACATTGATTTTAGTCCTGAAATACCACACACAAGGGTTGCAGGGGGTGTCGGAGGCTATCCCAGCCAACTACCACATTATAGTAAAAACTGAACAAACTCAACCAATTTGAGGATAGGCGGTTCAGAAAATGAATGAACAGTCTTAAAATAGTTGGTTACTCACTGTGTGGAGTTGGCATGTTCTCCCTGGGATTGCGTGGGTTTTCATTGGGTATTCCAGGTTTCCTCCCACTTTATATTGTTGTATATTGATCTGATCCAGAAAATGAAACAGTGGCAGGAAGCCTTAAAAAACTACAAAAAGGAAGAAATTGGACTACTCAAACAGAACAAGAGAACTCAGGAATTTTGCCGGGAAGATAAGTTAAGATAAGGTAACTTAAACACTTCTTTTGGGTTTTTACTTCATGATACATTCAAAAAAATCTCACCAAAAACCAATAACATTGAATGTTATGGGAATCCGCTGCTAACAATGTTAGCTAAAAGTGAGTTAGCCTAACATACATTTTTTAATGAAAACAAAGTCATGCCATCCACTGTTAATGACGTTTGCTAAAAGTGAGTTATCTTAACATACATTTTTAATGAATACAAAGTCATGCCATCCACTGTTAATGACGTTTGCTAAAAGTGAGTTAGCTTAACATACATTTTTTAATGAATACAAAGTCATGCCATCCACTGTTAATGACATTTGCTAAAAGTGAGTTATCTTAACATACATTTTTAATGAATACAAAGTCATCCCATCCACTGTTAATGACGTTTGCTAAAAGTGAGTTAGCTTAACATACATTTTTTAATGAATACAAAGTCATGCCATCCGCTGCTAACCACATTTGCTAAAAGTGAGTTAGCATAACATACATTTTTAATCAATACAAAGTCATGCCATCCACTGTTAACGACATTTGCTAAAAGTGAGTAAGCCTAACATACATTTTTTAATCAACTTCTCTACAAGGTAATATTAAAAAAAAAAAAAAATTCAAGTACTACAGTAAACTTTGAGTAGAGGACGTCCATTTTCTATAAAAAAATGTTTTGAGTTGCGTATCTTGATCGTTTGAACTGTAAATAAATCTTGAACTCTGGAATGAACTCCATAAAAATACACCCGTAATGAGTGCACGCTGTCATGTATGTTGTCCCTCCAAAACTCGTTAAAGTGCAATTGACAGTGGTGACTTGATTTATGAGTTAAATTCATTCCTTGGGAAGGCTCATAAATCAAAATAGTCGTATTTCGAACTATCTTTATCAATGAAATGAATGGAAATGTTTAGAATTTGTTGTAATGTGCCTCAAATACAATGTTTTTGAAAATGTAAAAATATGTATTTAAAAAACAATAACATTGATAAATAGTTTGTAAGGAATTACAATATTTAATGACATTGTTAATTTAATGCACAACTATGTTACGCTATTCAGATATGAGCACATAACTTAAATTAAAGTTATGTTTTGCTATTCAGATCAGAGCACATAACCTAACTTAAAATTATGTTACTCTGTTCAGACTTGAACAAAAAACTCAACTTAAATGTATGTTATGCTGTTCAGATTGGAACACACAACTTAATTTAAAATTATGTTAGGCTAATTCTGATTGGAGCACACAACTTAATTTAAAATTATGTTACACTATTCAAATCTCAGCACACAAATTATGTTACTCTGTTCAAATTGGAGCATATAATTTATCTTAAAATTATGTTATGCTGTTCCGATTGGATCACCCATCTTAACTTAAATTTATGTTACGCTATTCTGATCTGAGCACCCACCTTAACTTAAAATTATGTTATGCTGTTCAGATTTGAGCACAAAACTGAATTTAAAATTATGTTACACTGTTCAGATCGGAACACAAAACTCAGCTTAAAAATATGTTAGGCTGTTCAGATTTGAGCACACAACTGAACTTAAAATTATGTTACGATGTTCATACATGATTACACAACTTAACCTAAAATTATGTTAGGCTAATTCAGATCGGAGCACCCAACTTAATTTAAAATTATGTTATGCTGTTCAGATTGGAGCACCCAATTTAACTTAAAATTATGTTACGCTATTCAGACCTGAACACATCAATTTAAAATTATGTTATGCTATTCAGGTCTGAGCACACAACTTAACTTAAAATTATGTTATGCTATTCAAATTAGAGCATACAACTTAACTTAAAATTATGTTACACTGTTCAGATTGCTGCACACAACTTAATTTAAAATTATGTTACGCCGTTCAGATCATACCACCCAACTTAACTTAAAATTATGTTATGCTATCACATTTCTTATATAATTTTAATTAGAATAATATAACAGCCATTCTATTTTCATTAATATCAATTTTAATTATTAACCTAGCCAACTTGACCAATACAACTTACAGTAATTCTATAAAATACACAAGGCATAATTCTTTGTTTTTCTTACTGCGGTAAACATATTTTTTCGCCATTGAATCATGTGACAAGAAATTTGAGAAGTGCTGTTGATCTATGTTGCCTCTTCTGCATTTATTGTTATTTTTTTATCACAAATTATGGATTAGTTCGGGTATGGTAATGATTTATAACGTTGTTGCTAGGTAAAAAATTTAAAGGAGTAAAGCAAAGCTGTACTTAACTAGAACAGTGCTTTTTACATATAATGCTATCGCTACTTACAAAATACTTCTCCATACAAAATAATCAGGCTACAAAAACTTTGATGAAAAACCTTTTGTTTCAAGATACACAAAAAAACATGGCGTAACTGAAGTTAGCGCTCGGTAGGCAGACGCTATAGCCAGCCTGGTCCCCGTGGGGGTTAGCGGCCACCTGTTCCGACAGGGGAGCATGGAGCTAGCTAGCCTAACCAGAAATAACGTGCTAGCGGCGGATGCCAGAGCCGGCCGGCCCAAAATGGGGTGCCGTATGAGAGCAACCGTCCCACCAAAAGACCCTTTTGTGGGCGGATTAGCTCCGGTCGGTGGGGGGTGGGGGGGGGGGGGGAGTTCCCCCCATTTGCATGCCTTTGAGCCTCCTTCGTCACGGCCTTGTTTCTTAAGTGAGTGTGCGTAACATAATTTTAAGTTATATGATTATTTTGGGGTGTATGTTTACTCAGCTATACTTGCAATTTGTTCATTTATTTTCTGAATTGAGTGAGGGTGCTGTAGTCTATCCAAATTATGCAAAAAAGTGCAAAAAAAAGGGATCGAACCCCAGACCCCAAAATTGCGAGCCAAAACATGCTAACCACTTGACCACTGGGCCAAACAAGAAAAAATGTCTGCTTTTCTTATTTATTTTAAAAGCTTAATAAATCATTTTCTCAATGATTTTAGATATAATATTTTGATTTTTTTATAAATGGATTAAAGGACCTGAATATTCAGTTCAATGTTTATTTGAGCTTTTTTTAATATATATTTTTAGATTTTACAAAATGATTTTTGAACCAAAAACACTTTGATTTAAAAACAACATTTTGATTTAAAAAATTACAATTATTGATTTAAAAGGGGAAAAATCAAGAAATGTAATATACATCGGACCATTTTATAGATATAATATTTAGATTATTTTTTGAATAAATGGATTTTAAAAAATGGATTAAAATCCCTGAATATTCAATTTTTTATAGATCTAAAACAATTTTTATTTTATTTTTTTAAATATAATTTTAAATTTTACAAAAAGATATTTGAACTAAAAACACAGAAAAATTGATCAAAAATACAATTATTAATTTAAAAGGTGGTAAAATCGGGAAATATAATCCACATCTATACTCTTCATTTTAATTTCATCCTAAAACCAAAAGTCACCACTCATCATTAACTTCCCCGGACCACACAAAATAATCCAACGGTCCAAATTCGGCCCGCGTGCCTTCACATTCACACCCTTGTTTTCGACGACCCATTCAAACAGCAAGACCGCCGCGCGCGTTTGCAAGTTTTTCATTCAAAGGGGGCCGGGATAGCCCAGCCTAGCCCAGCCCTGCCCTGCTCCGTCCCTCCGAGTCCCCCCCATCGGCCCCCCGCCTCCTCCGCGCCGCCGCCGCCGTTACTGGCAGCGGCGCGGAGCCGCAACGCTGCCGGCGGGGGAGAGAGGTAATAAATAACCCGGGGAGAGGAGAAGAGAGGAGACCGACCGACCGGTGGAGGAGACCGACCGGCGGGCGGGCGGTGCACAGTCTGACCTGACAAATACTCCCTGGAAAACCATCAGAGGTTTTTTGGAGCCCACCCCGGGCGCTTTGGAGCCACTCTTTTCAGACATGAGCTACAAAATATATAGCTGGCGAAGCCGGCCGGAAAAAGACAGACACAAAATGCGTCGCCATTCCTTCCCCCCCTCAAGAGGCGCTGCCTCCTCCCTCCCCACCCAGACACATGGAGACATGGCGAGAGTAATTAACTATTTAAAGCATTGAATCAATGCTGGCTTCCACAGAAGAAAAAAAACTGCTGATGTGTTGAAATAAAAGTAGACAAAAACACTTAGCACAACTTTTTTTTTTCTACATTCAGTTGGGGAACTAACAGTTATTTCGTTATGTTTCACTTATTGATTGGACGTCTATCTACGTCAAGGGCCATTCTGAGCAGTGTGCTGGTTTCTCGCTAAGAGATTCATTCATTGATTTTGTGAACTGTTTTAGTCTCACAAGGGTTTCATGGGGGTGCTGGAGACTATCCTAGCTAACTATGGGCACCAGGTGGGTAGCCTGAATGGGCCAATCACAGGGCATAATGATACAAACAACCAATCAGTCATAGCTAGGGGAAATTTCAAGTGCTAAATTAGCCTAGCATGAATGTTTTTTTTGGAATGAGGGATGAAGCTGGAGCACCCAAAGAAAACCCACACAAGCCCAGGGATCGAACCCAGAAATCCCAGAACTGTCAGGCTGACACATTAAGCACTAAACCATCAAAGTTAACTAATCATTAATTCATTTTATGAATCACTTCTGAATCACAAGGGTTGCTGGGGGGTGCTGGAGCCTATCCCAGGCGAGATACACGCTGAATCGATGGCCAGCCAATCACAGGGCACAATGATAGAAACAACCAAGTCATAGCCAGTCATAGCTAAGGCCAAAATTAGCCTATCATGCATGTTTTTGGAATGTCGAATGACACCAGAGCACCCGGAGAAAACCCATGCAAGCCCAGGGAGAACTCACAAACTTCACACAGGACGACCAACGGGTTGTGGGGGGTGCTGGAGCCTATCACATCTAACTACGGGCACCAGAGTATCCAATTAGCTTAGCATGCATGTTTTTTGGAATGTGGGAGGAAACAGTAGTACCCCGAGAAAACCCACACAATCCCAAGGGAAACTCGCAAACTTCACAGGACGACCGACAGGGGGGTGCTGGAGCATATCCCAGCTAGCTACGGACACAAAACGGGAGCCAATTGCAAGGCATAAGGAGACCAATCATGGCTAAGGGCAATTTAGAATGTCCAATTAGCTTAGCATGCATGCTTTTTAGAATGTGGGAGGAAACTGGAGTACCCGGAGAAAAAACACAAAGGCCCGGGTAAGGGCTAAGGCTTATATGCGCATAAATTAGCACAAAAGTAATGATATTATCAAATGAAGCATCCATATTTGGGTAAAATACCCAGTGAGTGATTATAAATTTTATTGTTCATTCATTTTCTGAAACGCTTATCCTGACAAGGGTCGCCGAGGGTGCTGGAGCCTATCTCAGCTAGCTACAGATACCCTGAATCGGTGGCTAGCCAATCACAAGGAGATGAACAACTAATTATAGCTAGAGGCAATTTAAAGTGTTCAAATAGCTAGCTTAGCATGGACGTTTTAGGAATATGGAGTACCCGGAGAAAACCCATACAAGCCTGGCGTGAACATGCAAACTCCACACAGGTGGACTGACCTGGATTTGAACCCAGGACCCCAGAAATGCAGGGAGCACTTTGCTGGCGGGTTAGGAAGAGAGCCTTGGCATTATATTGGCTAACATTTGGATGCGCTTGCTCGATTGCTTTAGCCTGCTGACCTGAAAATGACGTTTCCACGTAGTGGACGCCAATGTCAACTCGAATTTGCCGCTGACAAGTTCAATGTGCAGCGCATGAAAACTGAAAAAAAAATCAAAATGCTGCAATCTGAACATTGTAAATATTTTAAAACGGGTTTCCAAGTGGGCGGCGGCCTGGCGGATGAGTGGTTAGCGTGTTAGCATCAACATTCTGAGGTCAAGCGTAGGTGGTTTTTCACTGTGAGGAGTTTGTATGTTTGTGTGGGTTTTCTCCGGGTATTCTAGTCTTCTCCGACATTCCAAAAACAATGACAATAATAAACAAAATTACAAATAACTAATCGATAAATAATAGTAATCAATAAATAAGTAGTCAACATGCTAGGCTAGCTGGTTGAATACTCTAAATTACCACAAACTTTTCATTGCCCTGTCATGATGGGATAGGCTCCAGCACCCCCCTGCAACCCTAGTGAGGATAAATCGGTTCAGAAAATGAATGAGTGAATGAATACATAAAGACTAATCAATAAATAAGTTGTAAACATAATAGCATGCTAGGCTAGCTGGTTGTATACTCTAAATTACCCTTGGCTGTCATTGGTTGTCCATGTCCTCGAGTCCTGCCATTGGATGAACAATTCAGGGTAAACAAAGTCATTTGGGATAGGCTCCAGCACCCCCTGGAACCCTAATGAAGATAAAAAGTTCAGAAAATGACTGAATGACCACATAAATAATCACTAAATACATTGTCAACATAATAGCATGCTAGGTTAGCTATTTGAACACTCTAGACCAGGTATTGATGGGCAAAATACGGCCTGCGGGCCACATACGGGCCCATTAGGCTTTTTAATCCGGCCCGCCGATGTTGTCCATATAATGGGTTTTTTTTAAGATGGCGCCGTCACACGGAAGCCAGTGGCAGTAGCTGTGTCCACTCTTATTTGTTTTTCGTGTTTTACAGCCCCTCCATCTTTTTTTAAATGACATTTTAATATTTCTTAATACATTCCTTTTGACTTTGTACTTTATACTTTTTACTTTAATGATAAGTAAGGAGTATGTTAATACTTGAGTCCTTTTTTTCTGTTTATGTTTCATATGTACTGTTAACGGATGCACTTTTTTATATGTATCCTATCTTGTGCTGACCCCGCCCATCTGTCACATTTTTAAAGTCAATGTTATGAATTTAAGACTCAGGGAAGAAGGAAACACTAAACCGGCTTGGCTGTAAGGGGAGGTGTGGCATGTGCGTGCGTGGGTGGCTTGGGGGAGGCGGGGGGAAGCGGGGGAGGCGGGGTCACGCTGTCGTGCAGGCGCCCCCAGCCTCCGCCGGCGGATCTGAGGGGTCTGGCGGCTGTCTGTGATCCCACACGGCGTCCTTTTCCACATGGGATTTATTTTCTTGCTGGATGGGCAGGCAGGCAGGCGGGCGGACAGGCGGGCGGGCGGGCGGCCCAGGAGGATTCTCATTTTAGACCGCCAGTCTGTAGCTGTCAACGCCAGTCGACAGAGGCCAGCGGACACCCGACCCCGGCTATCCTCCCTCAACGCCCTTCTTTCATCCCCCCCCCACACACACATAGACACACACACATGGACTACCGTATTTACTCGCATATAAGCCGTATTTGTCGGATAAAAAAATGATGACTGAATCGAGGGTAAGGCTTATATGCG
Source organism: Stigmatopora nigra (assembly GCF_051989575.1). Taxonomy (NCBI): domain Eukaryota; kingdom Metazoa; phylum Chordata; class Actinopteri; order Syngnathiformes; family Syngnathidae; genus Stigmatopora; species Stigmatopora nigra. The sequence continues at coordinate 1,570,242 of NC_135508.1, read as the reverse complement.
CATAAAAAGACGACATACACGAAACTGCAAGGTGATGAAGAAAAAACATTGTTATGCAAGATAATGCGAAAAGATTACCGTATTTACCGTATTTTCACGACTATAAGGCGCACCGCATTATAAGGTGCACCCTCAATGAATGACATTTTTTCCATATATAAGGTGCACTGTATTATAAGGCGCACTGTCTATTTTGGAGAAAATTTAAGACTTTTAAGTGCGCCTTATAGTGGTGAAAATAGGGTAATTGCTATTGACTTCCAGGTATGAAGCACTCACTCACTACTTTACAGTCACCTCTAGAGCCAGCCATTGTTGATGTTTTGGATATTTTTGTATAAAATCTTGCAGTGGGGGAGGAGCTATATAAATGAAAGATGTTGTAAACTAAGATGGCATCTGCATATTTAACAGTATTATTTCAGTCCAGGTTTTTGTGTTTTTTTTAAAATATTCGACAGTGGTGGTTTTTCGTTTTTGGTTTTCTGTTTTTGCCATATATAAGGCGCACTGGATTATAAGGCGCACTGTCTATTTTGGAGAACATTTAAGACTTTTAAGTGCGCCTTATAGTCGTGAAAATACGGTACTCGCATATAAGCCGCATATGTAGGATAAAAAAAGTGATGACTGAATGGAGGGTACAGCTTATATGCGCATAAAAACACGACATGCACAAAACTGCATGGTGACAAATACAAAACACTGTAATGTAAGAAAATGTGAAAATATTGCTGTATTTACTCGAGTATAGGCCGTATTTGTCGGATAAAAAATGACGACTGAATCGAGGGTACGGCTTATATGCGCATAAAACTAACTTGTCCCTGCCATTGCTCGCTCAGGGTGCCGCCATCTTACCTAGGGATGACAAACTAGACCATTACGAACACACTTGTTGATTGTACTGGTCACCTGACTTCCTTTTTTTAATTTTACTTTCTTATGATATTGACCCAAATAATGTGCAGATAATCTTTTATATTGATATAGTATCTCAAAAATATAACCTATGATGATTTTTCTTAAGATTTTCCCTTCAAAGTAACACATTTGTACTCCCTATTAAAACCATGAATACGGAGGTGAAAATCCTTAAGATCACGGATGTCAAAGTGGCATTTTTTCTGTTTTTAGTTGAAAAATCATTTTGTAAAAATCTAAAAATATATTTTAAAAAAGCTAAAATAAACATTGTTTTACATCTATAAAAAACTGAATATTCAGGAATTTTAATCCATCTATAAAAAAATTCTAAATATAATGTATATTAAATATCCTGATTTTCCCCCTTTTAAATCAATAATTGTCATTTTTTAATCAATTTTTCTGTGTTTTTAGCTCAAAAATAATTTTGTTAAATCTAAAAATATATTTAAAAAAAATCTAAAATGAACATTCTTTGAGATGTATAAAAAACTGAATATTCAGGAATTTTAATCCAGTTATTTTAATCCATCTATAAAAAAAATCAAAATATAATATATATTAAATATCCTGATTTTCCCCCTTTTAAATCAATAATTGTCATTTTTTTAATCCATTTTTCTGTGTTTTTAGCTCAAAAATAATTTTGTTAAATCTAACAATATATTTAAAAAAAATCTAAAATAAAATGTTTTAGATCTAAACAAAACTGAATATTCAAGGTTTTTAATCCATTTAGAAAAAAAATCTAAATATTATATCAAAAATGGTCCCGCCCACATAAAATCGGGTTGACGTTAAAGCAGCCTGCGAACCAACCCGAATCTGACACCCTGATACAGTATCCAAAAAATCTTACCTACTCAAATTTGTCTTAAGATTTTCCCTTCAAAGTAACACATTTGTACTCCCTACTTAAAACTACAAATATGGAGGTTAAAAATTCTGAATCAGGGGGCGGCTTATACTCGAGAAATTGTCAAATTCAACCATTTTCAGGCAATTTTAAGAGTACGACTTATACTCAGATGCGGCTTATATGCGAGTAAATACGATAGTCATTATCTGCTTTTCAACGGGTTATTTTCCGCTATCCCAGGAGTTTGAAATCAGTATTTCGGATCCGTGGAAGTAGCCACCGCCGCCGCCATCGCCGTGTACGACCCCGACCGACTTTTGCTACCCTTCAAACATGGAGTGAACCCTTTGAAAAATGGATTGTAGAAGAGATACGGAATAATTTATGTTTCTATCAGCGCCTTGCACAAATATGGCGGCCAATAGTGTGCCAATAACTCCCACAAACTCGTAGCGGCACGCTATCTTTTACACCACAAATTATTAACAGTGCAGGGGAGGAGATCTGCCACACTTTTTTAAAAATATATATATATATAAATATATATTTTTTGCTACAGATAACTTACTGGACAGCTTTATTATGAAGTGGAGCGTGGGGGTTACCCGCGTTTTAGATGTAAACATCCAATAAAACATCATACAAGATGCAATAATATCATAATTAAAATGATGTGTGTGTGTGTGTGTGTTTGGGCCACCCACGTGATTTGCATGTATTTATTTACCCGCATATAAGCCGCCCTTAATAAGCCGTATCTTCAAAATTGTTGAATTTTGGATTTTGGATAACTTTATTCATCCTGTATTTGGGAAATTTACCATTTCTCGCATATAAGTCGCCTTCACGTATAAACCACATCGTTAAAATTGTTAAATTTGACAATTTCTCGCATATAAGCCGCCTTCACGTATAAGCCGCATCCTTAAAATTGTTGAATTTGACCATTTCTCGTATATAAGCCGCCTTCATGTATAAGCCACATTCTTAAAATTGTTAAATTTTATCATTTCTTGCACATAAGCCGCCCTCACTTATAAGCCACATCCTTAAAATTGATGAATTTTATCATTTCTCGCATATAAGCCGCCCTCATGTATAAGCCGCATCCTTAAAATTGTTGTATTTGACAATTTCTCGCGTATAAGCCGCCCCCTGATTCAGAATTTTTAACCTCCATATTTGTAGTTTTAAGTAGGGAGTACAAATGGGTTACTTTGAAGGGAAAATCTTAAGAAAAATCATTGTAGGTTATATTTTTGAGATACTATATCAATATAAAAGATGATCTGCACATTATTTGAACCAATATCATAAGAAAGTAAAATTAAAAAAGGAAGTCAGGTGACCAGTACAACCTAGAAGTGTGTTCCTAACACTCTAGTTTGTCATCCTTAGGTAAGATAGCGGCACCCTGAGCGAGCAATGGCAGGCCAAGTCAGTTTTATGCGAATATAAGCCGTACCTTCGATTCAGTCTTTTTTTTTTGTTTAACAAACGCGGCTTATATGCGAGTAAATACGGTAATCTTTTCACATTGTCTTGCATTACAGTGTTTTGTCTTTGTCATAGTGCAGTTTTGTGCATGTCAAGTCGAATTTATGCGCATATAAGCCGTCAGTTGTCATTTTTAGTTACAAATACGGCTTATATGCCAGTAAATACGGTAATCTTGAGTCACTTTTGTCAATACTTCAACCTTTCCCCATAATCAAATCTTGTTTATTTACCTAGCAACACCAAAAAACTAAACAAAACTAAACTAAACCCAAAAACAGAGGCCTAGCTCTGATTCCTTTAGACCAAATCCTCGACCAATCACAATCCACTTCCCCACAACAAGGCCACTTTGGCACTCAGTAGAAGTCAAGAGGTTCTACCTCCTCAAAAAAAAAAAAAAAAAAAAAACACAAAAAACAAAAAAAAACTTGTCTCCACACTAAAAAAAATGCCCACTTGGACACTAAAAAAAATGTCCACTTGCACGAGAAGCAATTTAGCGACCATGCGCCTTCTAGACTGATGTACATAGCCAAAAAATGACAAATAATAAATATCAAACTCTCCGGCAAAAAAAAATAATAAAGCCGAATTCTCCCTAACCGGCTCGTATTGATTTTTTTTCCCGTTTTTTTTCCGTCTCCGTGTGATGTGAAACCAGCAATCAGCACTCGGGACGGCGGCCATAGCCCGAGACGTCGATGAGTCGCCGACACATTTCAATTAGCTAGCCGCCCTGGATGATTTCCCCCCTGGGGGGGGTGCGAGGAGCGGGAAGGGGCGGGGCATAGCGCCACCACCACCACCATTGCTACCGCCTTTGCTACCGCCGCCTCGCCCCGGATCCACATATGGTTCCGTGCTAGTTCCAATCAATCAGATAAGGCACTGAAGGGCGGTTTGTATAGGGGGGCGGCGGCCAACTGACGGATGGAGTGGTTGCCGGGTAGATCGCTAACGTGTTTGCATGTGTCCGGAAGTCGAGGAATGGGCGCGTTGGTAAAAGCCGAGTGGAATTAAGGCACTTTAATTATTCATTAGTAGGTATTGTCATTTTAAATTAGGTGTCAAAGTGGCGGTTGGGGGGCCAAGTGTGGCCCGGCGGATCATTTTGTGTGGGTCGGGAAAGTGAATCATTTCTGTTTTAGGATCAAATTAAAATGAAGAGTATAGATGGATATTTAATTTCCTGGTTTTACCACATTTTAAATGAATAATTGTCATTTTTAAATCCATTTTTGTGTGTTTTTAGTTCAAAAATCATTTTGCTAAATCTAAAAATATATTTTAAAAAGCTAAAATAAATATTGTTGTAGATCTTTAAAAAAAACTGAATATTCAGGAATTTTAATCCAGTTCTTTTAATCCATCTATATAAAAAAATCTAAATATAATGTATCTTAAATTTCCTGATTTTCCCCCTTTTAAATCAATAATTGTTATTTTTAATCATTTTTTTCTGTTTTTAATTCAAAAATCCTTTTGTAAAATCATTTTGTCCGTCTCCTAGTGGCAGATTTTTACTCATATCAAGGCAAATTGCTAAGATTTGTACTCAAATCTCAAGGCAAATGGCTCAGATTTGTACTCGTATCTCAAGGCAAAGGGCTCAGATTTGTACTCGTATCGCAAGTCAAATGGCTCAGATTTGTACTCGTATCTCAAGGCAGATGGCTCAGATTTGTACTCGTATCTCAAGGCAAAGGGCTCAGATTTGTACTCGTAACTCAAGGCAGATGGCTCAGATTTGTACTCGTAACTCAAGGCAAAGGGCTCAGATTTGTACTCGTATCGCAAGGCAAAGGGCTCAGATTTGTACTCGTAACTCAAGGCAGATGGCTCAGATTTGTACTCGTAACTCAAGGCAGATGGCTCAGATTTGTACTCGTATCTCAAGGCAAAGGGCTCAGATTTGTACTCGTATCTCAAAGCAAATGGCTCAGATTTTTACTCGCATCTCAAGCCAAATGGCTCAGATTTGTTCTCGTATCTCAAGGCAAAGGGCTCAGATTTGTACTCGTATCTCAAGGCAAATGGCTCAGATTTTTACTCGCATCTCAAGGCAAATGGCTCAGATTTGTTCTCGTATCTCAAGGCAAAGGGCTCAGATTTGTACTCGTATCTCAAGGCAAATGGCCCAGATTTTTACTCGCATCTCAAGGCAAATGGCTCAGATTTTTACTCGTAATTCAGTGTGTCTGTAGTGGCCTGGGATTGGCTCCAGACCCCACCCCCCCCCCCCCAGCAACCCTTTTCAGATAGGTCTGCAGTGTGTTTTCTCTGGGCTTGCATGGGTTTTCATTGGGTACTCCAGTTTCCACCCATATTCCCAAAAATATGTATGCTAGGCTAGCTGCAGCTAGCTTTTACTAATTGGTTGTTTGTCTCCATGCTATTGGCTCGCCACCGATTTACAGAGTGGCTGTAAATAGCTGAAATACGCTCCAACACCCCCTGCGACCTATATAAGGAGAAGCAATTGAAAAAATGATTGATGGCTAGTTAGCAGTAGCGCCAAAAAAGCGTTATTTGAACCCCAGTTCTGTTAAATCGACCTGTAAATCCTCCCCGTAGCACTTTCCACAATTTCATGCAAGTCTTGCCTGGGTTTGTGTTTCTTGAGCAAAACCCACAACAAAACAAACATTCCAAAAACGCAACCACGCCAAAAAACCCGCTGCGCGCTCTATACGTCTCATCTCCCGGGTTTGGCTAACTACACTGTTAGTGTTGGACGTCCATTTTAGCCATCTTGTTAGCCACGCTTTGTTGCCTGCTGCCTGGCAATATGGGAAAAAAACAGGATTTCACGGGCCAATCTGGCAACCCCAAAGAATGGATTGCTTCATTTTTTAACCATGGGAGAAAATATCTTCCACATGACAAAGACAATGGGCGGCCAATAAGTTTTTTCTCGGGTCCGGTGGTCGCTAAGTACGAGACGTGGCGGTGAACTTGTGGAATGTGTGGCGTTTTTGCGGGTTGGGGTGGGGTTGCTCATGTGGTTGGTCACGTTGGGTGAAGGGGTGTGGGCAGATTTTGTGTTCCCATGTTTTGAATGGAATATTACTGTATTTTCTTGCGTAAAAGCCATATTTGTCGCTAAAAAAATGGTGGCTGAATCATGGGCAAGGCTTATATGTGCATAAATTAGCACAAAACTGATGATATTATCAAATGTAGCATCCATATTTGGGTAAAATATCCAGTGAGTGATTATGAATTTTGTTATTTTTTCATTTTCTGAACTGCTTATCCTGACAAGGGTTGCGGGGGGTGCTGGAGCCTAGCTCAGCTAGCTACGGATACCCTGAATTGGTGGCTAGCCAATAACAGGGCAGAGACGGACAACTAATAATAGCTAGAGGCTATATAGAGTGTTCAAATAGCTAGCTTAGCATGGACGTTTCTGGGATGTGGGAGGAAACTGGACTACCCAGAGAAAACCCACACATTTTGGGCAGATATTGTGTTCCCATGTGTTGAATGGAATGTTACCATATTTTCTCGCATATAGGCCGTATTTGGCACTCAAAATTTGTTAGTTTTTGGGATGTGGGAGAAAAATTGAGTACCCAGAGAACACCCACACAAGCCCAGGGGGAACATGCAAACTCCACACAGTGAGGACCGACCTGGAATTGAACCCAGAACCCCAGAACTTCGAGAACGGAAGTTATTTCGGTTTCACGGTTCGAAGTTTTCTGACTCTCAATACAAAACTACCTTAAGCAAAATATTAACATATTAAAAAAAACATAAAAATATTAATAAAAATGTCCTTATTTGTTCTTCAGTCTACCCGGACTTCAACCTTTGTCAACATAAAGCTCAACACAACAAAGTCACTCAGCAACACCATGTCACATGACCTCACAAAAACTACAAATAAAACAAATCCACATCCACAAGGAAACCAACACGCGTTGTCAGCCATTTTGTTTCAAACTCATGACCAAACACCGACCATGGTTGCGTGCTGTCCATTCTCGGTCAGAGCCGCGGGTGGGGGCCACCACGACAACCCTCACCCCGACCCACCCCACCACCACTTTGACCCCCTTCCCCCACGGCAGGGGGAGGAGGGGGTTCCCGCCCTGGCCTCCAGAAGCCTTCTGGCCTTTTGCTCCTCGCCTGGCTGGCGGCTCTGCATCACACAGACGCACCAAAAGACTCCACCCACCCCCCCGCTGCCGCCGCCATGACGCCCACACACACACACACACACACACACACACATATACACACACACACAAAACGCCGCCCCCCCCCCCCCCCTCGATCGATATGGTTGTCTTCGCCTTTCATCTGACCAGAGCTTTGGAGGAGCCGCACTTCCTGGAGCAAACCCAATACAAAAACTGTGTGCGGGTGTGTGTGTTTTTGTGTGTTTTGTGTGTGTTTTGTGTGTGTTTTGTGTGTGTTTTTGTGTGTTTTTGTGTGTTTTTGTGTGTGTGTGTGTATTTTTCTCTGTTCTGGTGCTTGTGAGTGACAATACCAAACTAGAAGTGCTCAAAAACGGATATATGAAGTCAAAAACTAGAACTAGTGCAATTTCAACCAATGGGTGAAAAGTTGGTGGAAAGGATTTGTTCAAGGGAGGCAAGCCCACAAAAAAAACATGAATTTTTTGAGGGGTCATGTGACTTGTTGTCGCCCTCTATCTCTACCCTCCACAAAATTTGTCGGATTTTAGTACTATTAAACATATTTTAGTACCGTATTCTCACGACTATAAGGCGCACCGCATTATAAGGCGCACCCTCAATGAATGACATTTTTCCCATATATAAGGCGCACTGGATTATAAGGCGCACTGTCTATTTTGGAGAAAATTTAAGACTTAAGTGCGCCTTATAGTGGTGAAAATACGGTAATTGCTATTGACTTCCAGGTATGAAGCACTCACTTACTACTTTACAGTCACCTCTAGAGCCAGCCATTGTTGATGTTTTGGATTTTTTTTGGTATAAATTCTTGCAGTGGGGGAGGAGCTATATGATGGAGGATTTTGTAAACTAAGATGGCTGATCTGCAAATTTAACAGTATTGTTTCAGTTCAGGCATTTGTGATTTTTTAATATCTGACAGTGGTGGTTTTTGGTTTTCTGTTTTTTTTCCATATATAAGGCGCACTCGATTATAAGGCGCACTGTCTATTTTGGAGAAAATTTAAGACTTTTAAGTGCGCCTTATAGTCGTGAAAATACGGAACTATTAAACCACTAGTTATTTGTTACTTTGTTAATAGATGGCGAATTAGAACAAATTAAAATAAAAAAAAATTCTAATCCAATATCCTGTTTTGGGTGGTTTTTCAGAGGGTTGGAACCAATTAATTTGTCTTTAATTCATTTCTGTGGGAAACGTTCATTTGAGTTACAAGTAATTTGACATATGAGCTCAGTCCCGGAATGCCTTAAGCCTGTATCTTGAGGTACAACTGTACTATGATTTTTCAATGCTTATTTGGGCCTGCGACTTATATTCCAAAAATGTTTTTTTTTTTGCTTTTATGTTGTTTTTATATGTATTTATTTACTTTTTAAAATCTGAAAGTGTTAATTTAACCATTTTTTCTTTTTATTGTTTAACCAATGCATATTTAGCCTTTAGTTCGCCATTTAATTCTCATATGGGGGTGCTGGAGCCCATTCCAGCCAATTAATGGGAACCAGGCTTAAGACACCCCGAAACCACTCGTAGCTAGCTGCAATTTAGCATGTTTAAACAGCTAGCCTAGCATGTTTTGGGCATATGGGAGGAAACCTCAAAACCCAGAGAAAACCCACACAGCCCCAGGAAGAACATAACAAACTCCACACAGTAAGAACCAACCTGGAATCGAACCCTTGAGCCTAAAACTACGAAACCAAGGCACAAAAAAAAAAAAACATTATTTGAAAAAAACGATTAAAATGCTTAAGTTTGCCCATGACTGGGATAGCTCTAGCACCCCTCACAACCCTCATGAAGGATAAACGTTGTCAGAAAATGACCCTGACCTGGACATGGGCCGATACATTGACCTTGAAATAGGCTCCGCCTCCCTAAAAAGCTGTCTGTCCGTCCCTGGGACATGTTGCTAGGTGGTGATGGTGTAGCAGCCAACTAATTAATTTCAATTACAATTAGCATGCAAGCCTAACGGCTGATTTATTGCCTTGCTTTCATCCTGCATGTTCCCTTTGCATTAATCACCCCCCCCCCCACGCTAGCCCGTTTGATCTTCATCTCTTCATCTTCCTGCCAAACGCCTTCCTCAACCCCTTCCTTCCCCCCCTACCGCCCCCCTAAACACCCCCCTCCCCCCGCCTGACCGCAGGGAACAAGCCAGTGTCCATAACTCGCACCTGAAATGGCATGTCCTGATATAACCTCCGCCATTTTGGATTTCTGTGAAATGACACAACAACAAAAAACAATCTCAATGTGCTCATTGGATTGTGTCAGATAATTTTTTTCAGTCAGATTAAATGTACTACAGTGTTCCCTCGCTTATCGCGGTTAATGGGGACTGGGACTCCCGCAATAAGTGCGTTTCCGCGAAGTAGGCGTGCTAAAATGCTTAAAGAAACGTGTAACAGGTGCACAAAAGCACCAGGAAGCAAAAACATCATAGTAGTCCGGATGGAGGATTTTCTGCAGTTTTTTTGCACGTAAGAAACATCGTTATTGGGAGTTGTGAACATTGTTTTTTTTTGGGGCGCCTGTAAACAGCCATGACGTCATCAATGCCATTCCTCAACTCTCACCATGTTATTGACCATTTATTTGATGCAATTACTGATTATTATTGAATATTTTGTTTCCACCTCTTGTAAAATGATATAATTTATCATTTTAACTTAATATCTTTACATTTTTTATTTTTATTTTTCCTAAAAACAAACCGCGAAGCTCTGAGTCCGCGATAGCTGAAGCGCGAAGTAGCGAGGGAACACTGTATATGTTAAATTTCAATTAATATTGTTATGGGTGGTTCATATTTTCAAATGTCATTCCTTGAGAGCAATATACAGTATTTTAAAGTAAAAATACTTTTAGTCAAAACACAATTTTAAGGGTACAAAAATAATTATTTTGACAACATTGCTAAGCTATTGCTAATCAATGTAAAGTAATACTTAATAAATGTAATTATCAATGTCTTATCTAAAAAATGTTAATAAGACGTTCCTATTGGTGCATTCGGAACTCAACTTTCACTCAGTTTCCATATTTTAGCTCACAGGTTAGCATAGAGCAGGGGTGGGCTAACTTTTAGGCTAGGGGAGGGGCCATATTGACTTTAAAAATGTGACAGATGGGCGGGGTCAGCTCAAGATACGATACATGTAAAAAAGTGCATTCGTTAACAGTACATATGAAACATAAACAGACAAAAAGGACTCAAGTATTAACATACTCCTCACTCATCATTTAAGTAAAAAGTATAAAGTACAAAGTCAAGTCAAAAGGAATGTATTAAGAAACATTAAAATGTCATTTAAAAAAAGATGGCGGGGCTGTAAAACACGAAAAACAAATAAGAGTGGACACAGCTACTGCCACTGGCTTTCGCGTTACGGCGCCATCTTGGGAAAAATATATATATATTTGGACAACGTCGGCGGGCCGGAATAAAAAGCCTAACGGGCCAGATGTGGCCCGCGGGCCGTAGTTTGCCCATGTATCAAAAAAGCCAGGTACGGCTCCCAAGCCATAGGTTGATAATTTCTCTGAAAGAGTTAAATAAGTCATAAGCGGATGCCTAGATACATAAATACCCTGAATTTGCAGAGTCAGTCCCCGTCTTCCCCTCACAGGCAAGCAGCTAGCTGCCTATTCATTAACCCAACTTACTCGCTAGCTAATTAGCGCATGCACAGACCTGCCCGTTTTCGCGTGTTTACCTGCGCTAAAGCCGAGCCACAAATATGGAAAAATAATTTCCAATATCATATCATATTTTCAAAAATAACTTTTTTATAACCATTTTTTGGGGGGGTGATTGCCAATAGTAACACAATCCTAACTTGGAATATTGGGGTCACACCCAAATCAGAGTGTCGTCTTTTAAGTTTGAAATAAACCACAAAATACTGAACTAGCAGAAAGTGCCCCGACATATGGGGAATTTGAGATAAGAGTAAAAATCGGAGCAATTTGCCTTGAGATACAAGTAAAAATCTGAGCCATCTGCCTTAAGATAAAAGTAAAAATCTGAGCCGTTTGCCTTGAGATACGAGTAAAAATCTGAGCAGTCTTCCTTGAGATACGAGTAAAAATCTGCGCAATCTGTCTTGAGATACGAGTAAAAATCTGAGCAGTTGGCCTTGAGATACGAGTAGAAATCTGAGCAATTTGCCTTGAGATACGAGCATAGTTTGGTTGCCCGGGCGTTAGGTCGGCCGGAAGTTTGGTCGCCGGACGTTTGGTCGCCCAGACGTTTGGTCGCCCGGACGTTTGGTCGCCCGGACGTTTGGTCGCCCGGACGTTTGGTCGCCCAGACGTTTGGTCGCCCAGACGTTTGGTCGCCCGGACGTTTGGTCGCCCGGACGTTTGGTCGCCCGGACGTTTGGTCGCCCGGACGTTTGGTCGCCCGGACGTGTGGTCCCCCGGACGTTTGGACGCCAGACGTTTGGGCGACCAAACGTCTGGGCGACCAAACATCCGGGTGACCAAACGTCCGGGCGACCAAACGTCCGGGCCACCAAACGTCAGGCGACCAAATGTCCGGTCACGCTAATTTTAGTATTAAACATGATAATCACTAGTTATTTCTTACTCTGTTAGTAAATAGTGAATTACAAAAATTGCTAGCATGCATGTAATCATATCTTCCACACTAGCATTACGATAAATTTTGCCCTTTAACCCTAGCGTCTTGTATAGGACCCCAATACAAAAACCCCACCCACAACTGACACTTTAACTGCAAAAAATACAATAATCCGCAACTTTTTGTGGCCAAAACGTGGGTCCTCTTCCCCCTTATTAAATCCTATCCCAAATTCCTGTCTAGATTTTCACCCATGGCCTTTGTCCTAACTGTCGGGACTATTTGCTAGTTGCGCCCCACACACACACACACACACTGTTAGAACCAGGGGCTTTTCTCTGATTGCACACTCCCACCACCACGTCCCCCCCCCCCCTATACCCCCCCCCCCTCCGTCAGGAATCTATATTTCATAAGCGAGCGGTGGAGCTCCAGCGCCCAATTATCAGCAGATAAGGCGCAGGAAGCCCTGGAGCGCCGGCACGGCTATTTAGACGGGCGGCGGGAGGGGGAGGGGGGTCGGGGGAGTTTGGGCGAGGGAGGGGTGGGGGGTGCAGTGGAGCGAAAAGGCAGGCAGGCAGGCAGGCAGGGACTCAACCCCCCCCAGGGGCACGTCGCCCTCGCCACGCTATTTTTTTCTCTCTTTTTTTCCCCCCGCTCCCTCATTGACAGCCGCCCCCCTCCCCTACCACGACCCCCCTCCTCCCATCCCCCCTCCCTCCCTCCCCCGTCAGCGGCAGGGTTCAATTAGCGCCGGCGGCGGCGGCAAGCACCCGCAGCCCCGCTAAGCCTGCGAGCCCAAGCGTCGTCTATGGGCGCACGGCAACAGCACGCAAGGCTGACTCCGCCCCCCCCCCCACACTTTTCGTCACATAACCGAGTCGCCCATTCGTCAAAAAAAACTCCAAAACGGCGAGATTTTTTTCCTCCAGACGCCATCGTCCTACGGTCAAACTTAACGTTCCGCTCACGTTTTTTACTTTTTTTTCAGTCCCGGCGCCGCAAAACAAACGGCGGAAGGTCAAATAGGGGTCGGGCGCGGCCGGCGGGTACGAGACGGATATCGATTGGACGGGGGACCCCCCCGCCCCCCCCCACACACACACCCTCTACTCTTTCCCCTCCGCGGGGCCGATAGATCAGCCGGGGGCAGGAAACGGCTGGGGTCAAAGGGGACGGCGTGCGGCGAAAAAAAAGACTAACGGCCTGCCGAGAGGCGGTCCTTCCGGGACCTTCTAGAGTTGTGTTCGACCTATATCAGGCGGTCCTTCCAGGACCTCCTGGATTTGTGTGTCCACTCCAAATCAGGTGGTCCTTCCAGGACCTCCTGGATTGGTGTATTCAACCCAAATCAGGTGGTCCTTCCAGGACCTCCTGGATTTGTGTGTTCACTCCAAATCAGGCGGTCCTTCCAGGACCTCCTGGATTTGTGTGTCCACTCCAAATCAGGTGGTCCTTCCGGGACCTTCTGGAGTTGTGTGTTCACTCCAAATCAGGCGGTCCTTCCAAGACCTCCTGGATTTGTGCATTCATTCCAAATTAGGCAGCCAAAAACTTCGATTTTTATGTCTTACATCAGCCATTTTGATCAGATTTCTGATTGGCCACGCCCACACGACTCATTGCTTGACGCTGTATACATCTAGGTCAGGGGGTGTCGGACTCGGTTTGGTCAACGGGGTAGATTTGGGCCAATTAGAGCTCATGTGGGATGGATTTGTTTGTTTTTAGGCCTAAAAAGTTGACTAAATGGGACGTCTATCATTGTCAATGGGACTGAAATATGAGCATTCATAACCAGTTTTGGAGAAATGGACATCTATCATTGTCAATAACAGGCAATGAGATCATTTTACATCATTTTTGCAACGCGCCCGTAACATAACATAACTAAAAACATAAAAAATGCTTAAAAATTACAATTATTGACTTAAAAGGGGTAAAATCAGGAAATTTTATATACATCATATTCAGATTTTTTTTTATAAATGGATTAAAAGAACTGGATTAAAACACCATTCATGTTGCAGGTGAATGGCTGTCTGTCGGAAACTTGGTAGCCTTTTTAAAAATATATTTTTAGATCTTATAAAATTATTTTTGTACTAAAAACTCAGAAAAAATGGATTAAAAAATGACAATTATTGATACCAAAGGGGGAAAATCTGGAAATTTAATATACATCATATTTAGATTTTTTTTTATGAATGCATTAAAAGAACTGGATTAAAAGCCCTGAATATTCAGTTTTTTATAGATCTAAAACAATTTTTATTTAAGCTTTTTTTCAATATATTTTTAAATTTTTCACAATTATTCTTGAGCTAAAAATACAGAAAAAATGGATTAAAAAATGACAATTATTGATTTAAAAGGGAGGAAATCAGGAAATTGAATATCCATCTATACTCTTCTTTTTAATTTGATCCTAAAACAGAAACTCATCACTCATGATTTACTTTCCGGGCCACACAAATTCATGCAATGGGCCACATTTGGCCCCCCAACCGCGACTTTGACACAACCTAAAGTGTCTTGTCATTTTGTTGATTCATGATATTTATTGATGTCAAAAAAAATATAATATCTCTCCCTTGGCTTTAAGTCGTTTTTTGTCTCATATCTCAAGATAAATATTTCCCTGAAATATTACTCTTATCTCAAATTACTCGTAAATTGGGACACTTGTAAGTCAAAGTATTACTGTACTTACAAAACATTCTACAAGAGCAGAAAATGACTTGCTTCTGACCCACGCCCCATACATTTGAACTAGTCATAAGCCAAGGCCACGCCTCCATTTTCCGGAGGGACCCCCCTCACCCTTGGTAGGGGGAGGAGGGGGTTTGTACAGGAGACTCAGCTGGGGTCCTGGACCTCCAGTTTTACCCGGTGCACAGGGCGTCATGTGTGTGTGCATTTGCCATGTATGATTGCCGCGCGTGACTGAATGTCTATAGGCCCCGCCCCCCTCCATGTGTGTGTGTGTGGATACTGTATATGTGGGGGGGTGGGGTGGGGGGTCTTGGGCAGTGAAGCGGAGGAGGCCAGGCGACGCTTCCAGGCATAGAAAAGCAGGCCATCTCGCACTATGGACGCTTTGAAAGAGAAATGGGGGGGGGGGGTGTGGCTTAGGGCGTAAGAAGTAAAGCGGCGGCGGCGGTGGCGGAGAATTGCGGCCCGTGAGACTTCATTTGCATGAGATAAGCTCGTCTATTCTGGTCACGGCAAATAATAAGTGCGTATCACAGCAAGTCCTACAACGGCTATTTTGGAACGATGCGGAATTGTCGAGGTTGGAGGCGAGGAGGGAAAATGGGCGACGCCCAACTAGGGTTGGGAGGGGTTTTGGAAAGGGGAGTAACTTATTAATGATTGGGATTCCCTTTATTAAGTGATTAAAAATGTATAAATGCAACGTGGTACATGTTTACTCATATAGGGTACACTTAAAAGTCGAAAATGTACTACAAAATGGACGGTGTGCCCTATCCAAGCTATTCATGCTAACACGCTTAGCAAAGGCTAATTTAGCATAAAATTAGCGTAGCATGCATGTTTTTGGAATGTGGGAGGAAACTGGAGTACCCAAAAAAAAAAACACACAGGGAGAATATGCAAACTCCACACAAGTGGATCGACATGGGATTCGAACCCAGAACCCCAGAGCTGTAAAGCCGACAAATGTAGCACTCAATTAGCCTAGCATGAATATTTTTGGAATGTGGGAAAAAAATCGGAATACCCGACAAAAACCCACACATAGAATATGTATACTCCACCCAAGTGGTTCGACATGAGATTCGAACCCAGGACTCCAGAGATGTGAGGCTGAAAAAATTAGCATATAATTAGCCTAGCATGAATGTTTTAGGAGATGTGGGAGGAAACCGGAGTACCCGGAAAAAAAACCACACAGGGGAATATGCCGACTCCACACAAGTAAACCGACCTGGATTCGAACCCAGGACCCCAGAGCTGTGAGCCCAACAAATTTAGCACACAATTAGCTTAGCA
Organism: Stigmatopora nigra; assembly: GCF_051989575.1. Classification (NCBI taxonomy): domain Eukaryota; kingdom Metazoa; phylum Chordata; class Actinopteri; order Syngnathiformes; family Syngnathidae; genus Stigmatopora; species Stigmatopora nigra. Next base: position 1,554,175 of record NC_135508.1, on the reverse strand, counting down.
TGAATATTTTTGGAATGCAGGAGGTAACCTGAACACCCGACAAAAATCCCACACAGGCCCCGAGAGAACATGCAAACTCCACTGACCCAGATTCGAACCCACAACCACAGAACCGTGAGGCCAACAAATTTAGCACACAATTAGCCTAGCATGAATGTTTTAGGGATGTGGGAGGAAACCAGTATACCCGACAAAAAAACCCCACAAAGGCCCTGGGAGTACATGCAAACTCCACCTACCCAGATTCGAACCCAGAACCACAAAACCGTGAGGCCGATGCGCTAAACACTTCCTACCAGATTGTAGACTTTACAAATACTCAAAAAAAATATTGAGAAAAAATTGACTCGTCACTCACAAAATGCTAAAAATGAGCTAAATGCTGTTTTTCAGCAACAAAAAAAATTAGCCAATGAGAAACAAGAAAACCTCGCCAAATTCGAACCCAGAATCAGAACTGTGAGGCCGACATGCTAACCACATGTCCACCAGATTGTTTACTTTTCAAATACCCCCCCAAAAAATTCCTTGAGAGAAATAAAACATACTCAAATCTCTCACAAAATGCTAAAAATTAGCTAAATCCTCTTTTTCAGCTACAAAAAATTAGCCAATGAGAAACGACGGCAAATTCGAACCCGGAATCAGAACCGTGAGGCCGACATGCTAACCACATTTCCACCAGATTGTTGACTTTTGAAATACCCCAAAAAAATTCTTGAGAGAAAAAAAAACATACTCAAATCTCTCACAAAATGCTAAAAATTAGCTAAATGCTCTTTTTCAGCAACAAAAAATTAGCCAATGAGAAACGACGGCAAAATCGAACCCGGAATCAGAACCGTGAGGCCGACATGCTAACCACATGTCCACCAGATTGTTGACTTTTGAAATACCCCAAAAAAAATCTTGAGAGAAAAAAAACATACTCAAGTCTCTCACAAAATGCTAAAAATTAGCTCGATGCTCTTTTTCCGCAACAAAAAACTAGCCAATGACAAACAAGGAGCGTGTTTTTCAACCAAAAAATCCAACTCCCCTCCATTGACACTTTAATTCCACCGGCGAGAATCCCCCGTCCGCTAACTTGAGACATCTGTTTGGGGTTAGCTGGTAGCGCTTTAGCGCTTTGACGCGTTTCCTGTGCTGCCGCTTGACGGCCACGACGACACAAACCCTGGAAACGATTCACCGCCGCGCCACTTGGAGACCCGCTCGCAAACACATAACAAACCGCAACAACCAATAATAAAAAAAAAAAAAAAAAACATGTAATTTTGGCCAGAAAACTAAAATGGCGAGGGCGATGATGTCATAATTTTTTGACGGAAAATGATGATCAAATTGTGGCAGCGAATTAAAATGTAAAATTCTTCGATTTGGCGCCAAGGTTGAAATGACATTTGTATGATTTTTATGTTTAAAATTAAACGTTTGTTAAAAAAAAAAAGTGGGTTGTGAGTAACGTTGATTGTATGTGAGCTCCCTCTAGTGGTACGTGAAATGTTGACACCAGTGGTACATCTACTTATGACTATACGTTTTCAGGTTGGATACATTTTACGTATCTGTTAATGTATTTTGAAATTGGCACGTTAGCATTGCATCCTGCTTGACAATCTCATTAAGCCGAGCTGGCTTCTCATTGGCTGTCTCACAACAACAAAAATCTTTTGGACCATTATTAAAGATATTTTTTTGTTTTATCATTTATTTCATCCTCACTAGGTCCACAGGGGTGCTAGAGGCTATCCCAGCTGAAATTTTGTTGTTTTATTATTTATCTCAACTTATTTTAATCCTTACTAGAGTCGCGGGGGGTGCTAGAGCCTATACCAGCTGACATTTTTATTTTATTTTTATTACCTCAATTTATTTTCATCCTTAATAGGGTTGCGGGTGGTGCTAGAGCCTACCCCAGCTGATTTTAAAAAATGTATTTATTTATTTATCTCAATTTATTTTCATCCTCACAAGAGTCACGGGGGTGCTAGAGCCCACCACAGCTGATTTTCTTAAAAATAAATTGTTTTTTATTATTTATCTCAACTTATTTTCATCCTCAGTAGGGGCGCGGGGGGTGTTAGAGCCTATGCCATCTGAAATTTTGTTGTTTTGTCATTAATTTCAACTTAATTTCATCCTCACTAGGGTCGCAGGGGGTGCTAGAGCCTATCCCAGATGGATTTTTTAAAAGAAATTTAGTTGTTTTATTATTTATCTCAACTTATTTTCATTATCACTAGGGTCGCGGGGGTGCTAGAGCGTATTCCAGCTGCATTTTTTGTAATTATTATTTATTTATTTATTTATCTAAATTTATTTCATCTTTATTAGGGTCGCAGGGGGTGCTAGAACCTATCCCAGATGGATTTTTAAAAAGAAATTTAGTTGTTTTATTATTTATTTCAACTTATTTTCATCCTCACTAGGGTCGCGGGGGGTGCTCGAGCCTATGCCAGCTGAAATTTTGTTGTTTTATTATTCATCTCAACTTATTTTCACCCACACCAGGGATGCGGGGGGTGCTAGAGCCTATCCCAGCTGAAATTTTGTTTTATTATTTATCTCAACTTATTTTAATCCTAACTAGGGTCGCGGGGGTGCCAGAGCCCATCCCAGCTGAAATGTTTTAAAATACATTTTGTTGTTTTATTAATTATCTCAACTTAATTTCATCCTAACTAGGGTTGCGGGGGTGCTCGAGCCTATCCGAGCTTAATTTTCTGAGATTTTTTTTCAAATTTATTCATCTCAACTTATTTTCATTCTCGCTAGGGTCGTAAGGGGTGCTAGAGCTTATCCCAGCTGAAATGTTGTTGTTTTAATATTTATCTGAATTTATTTTCATCTTTACTAGGGTTGCGGGGGGTGCTAGAGCCTATACCAGCTGATTTTTTTTAAAGAATTAAAAAATACATATATCAACTTAATTTCACCCTCACTATGATCATGGGGGTGCTAGAGCCTATCCCAGCTGATTTTCTTAAAAGAAAATTTAAAAATAAAATTATCTCAACTTATTTTCATCCTCACTAGACTCACGGGGTGGTGCTAGAGCCTATCCCATATTATTTATTTTTTAAATTAATTTAGTTTTGTTATCAATCTCAATTTATTTTCATTCTTACTCGGGTCGCGGGGGGTGTTAGAGCCTATCCCGGCTGATTTAAAAAAAAAAAAATTGTCTTATACGAGAAAAAAATAGTTAAATCCAATGACTTTAAGGCAATTTTTACAGTACGACTTATACATGGAGGCGGCTAATATGCGAAAAAAATACCTTACCATTATCTTATCTTACTATTCCAATTTTTTGTGTGGCGTACCATTATTATTTTTTTGCAATTTGTTCAACATGTGTGCGAACAAGGACAAACCAAAGTTGAAGAAGGCGGTGTATTGATCTACGTGAAGGTCAGGGTTATCGCCATTGGAAAATCAACAACTGGCCGCCGCCGCCATGGCCGCCGTTGCCGCCGCCAGCACCCTCCTTAGCTAAGCCAATCACCTTTTGACCTGGTCGGCGGTTACCATGGCAAATGACCCTGAACCGTAGGACCTATTTTGATTTATTTATTTATTTTTAGCCTCCCCCGTGGTGAGTGGGAAAGTTGGACTACTGTCCTAACCCGGCTACAAATAGCCGGAAACTGGAATCATTTGGAAGGCCCAACTAAAAAATGTGTAGATTTGGCAATAAAATAAGTTTGAAACATGAAAATATTACAGGCTAAGGGAGGAAAATGTTAAAAATTGGCTTAAAAATATTCTAATGGATATATTCCAAAATTTATTGGTTTGTGTGTGTGTGTGTGTGTGTGTGCGTGTTTGTGTGTGTGTATGTGTTTGTATGTGTGTGTCTGTTTGGGTGTGTGTGTTTGTGTTTGTGTTTGTGTGTGTTTGTGTGTGTATGTCTGTGTGTGTGTTTGTGTATGTGTGCGTTTGTGTATGTGTGTGTGTGTTTGTATGTGTGTTTTGTGTGTGGTTGTGTGTGTTTGTGTGTGTATGTGTGTATGTGAGTGTTTGTGTGTGTTTGTGTGTGTGTTTGTGATTGTGTGTGTGTTTGTGTGTGTGTGGTTGTGTGTGTGTTTTGTGGGTGTGTGGTTGTGTGTGTGTTTTGTGTTTGGCTGTGTGTGGTTGTGTGTGTGTGTGTGTGGTTGTGGGTGTGTGATTGTGTGTGTGGTTGTGTGTGTGTGTGTTTGTGTGTGTTTGTGATTGTGTGTGTGTGTTTGTGTGTGGTTGTGGGTGTGTGGTTGTGTGTGTGTGTGTGTGTGTGTGTGTGTTTGTGATTGTGTGTTTGTGTGTTTTGTGTATGTGTGTGTTTTGTGTGTGGTTGTGTGTGTGGTTGTGAGTGTGGTTGTGTGTGTGTGTGTGGTTGTGTGTGTGTTTGTGATTGTGTGTGTGTGTGTGTTTGTGTGTGTTTGTGATTGTGTTTGTGTGTGTACGTGTGTGTATGTGTGTGTATGTGAGTGTTTGTGTGTGTGTGTGTGTGTGTTTGTGTGTGTTTGTGTGTGTTTGTGTGTTTGTGTGTGTTTGTGTGTGTATGTGAGTGTTTGTGTTTGTGTGTTTGTGTGTATGTGAGTGTTTGTGTGTGTGTGTGTGTTTGTGTGTGTTTGAGTTAATTTGTTTGTGTGTGTTTTTGTTAGTGTGAGTGTGTGTGCGTGTGTGTTTGTGTGCGTATGTATGCATGTAAGTGTACATTTTTATGAACTTCTATGAACAAAATCTAGTAATTAATGAAAAAACACTATGTAGCGAAACCACAATATTCGAGGGATTACCGTCCCAATGACTTGCAAATCATCCCAACACTCTCTAAACAAACCTGAACATTTGCAACCACGTCGGACACCCCCTGTTATAACCGCCATTCCTTCCCTTTTCTCCCCTCTAACTGTCCACTCCCTCCCTCCCTCCCTGCCCCCCCCCCCCCGCCCCCCCCCTCCACGAGTCAGGCATTGGTGCATAAAGCAAGCCGCTGGCAGTGTGTTCCTATCCTGCAGGAGCCCTCAGGTTCCAACCTGTCAATATCTCAGCAAAGAATCTTGGCTCCGCCGTGCCTCGGTTAACTTCCTCACCCACCGCAAACGCCAACGGGGGTCGGAAGGTAGCTTCCTGCACCCCCCCCCCCCCCCCGCCGTCCCGCCAACGACCCCCCCCCCCCCCCTCCGTAAACACGGCGCACGAGGCCATAAAGGCCGGCATCCTGGCAGCCGCGGCGGGCGATGTGGCAGCTGACGGCAGTTTTTCTACTCGCTGACGCCTCGTGTTTTGGATGGCGGTCACGTCCACCCTCGCTTAGGTTAAAAGCAAGGGTGTCAGACTCGGGGTTGGTTCGCGGGACGCTTTAATGTCAACTTGGTTTCAAGTGGACCATTTTAGATATAATATTTAGATTTTTGTTTAATAAATGGATTGAAATAAATGGATTAAAGTCAGTTTTTTTATAGATCTAAAACAATGTCTATTTTAGCTTTTTTTTAAAAATTTTTTTAGATTAGAAAAAATATTTTTAACATTTTTTTTATTATATATGGATTAAAAGAACTGGATTAAAAACCCGGAATATTCCGTTTTTTACGGATTTAAAACAATGTTTATTTTAGCATTTTAAAAAAAAAATTAGATTTAAAAAAAAAAATTTTTAGATTTAAACAAATATTTTTTTAGATTTAAAAAAATATTTTTTTAGATTTAAAAAAATATTTTTTTAGATTTAAGCAAATATTTTTTTAGATTTAAAAAAAATATTTTTTAACATTTTTTTATATAAATGGATTAAAAGAACTGGATTAAAGGACTGGATATTCCGTTTTTTATAGATTTAAAACAATGTTTATTTTAGCTTTTTTTAAAATATATTTTTAGGTTTTACTAAAAGATATTAAAACTAAAAATATTTAGATTTTTTTATAAATGGATTAAAAGAACTAGATTAAAACCGTGAATATCTAGTTTTTAATAGATCTAAAACAATGTTTATTTTAGCTTTTTAAATATATTTTTAGGTTAATTTTTTTTAACTAAAAATATTTAGGTTTTTTTTTAATAAATTGATTAAAAGAACTGGATTAAAAGCCGTGAATATCCACTTTTTTTATATCTATCTAACAATGTTTATTTTAGCTTTTTAAAATACATTTTTAGATGTTACAAAATGATTTTTGAACTAAAAACACAGAAAAAATATTTTTTAAAAATCACAATTATTAATTTAAAAGGGGAAAAATCATGAAATGTAATACACATCTATACTCTTCATTTTAACTCCATCCTAAAACAAAAAGTCAACACTCATCATTTACTTTTCCCGGACCACACAAAATGCTGCACCGGGCCATATATGGCCCGCGGGCCGCCACTTTGACACATGTACTTAAAACCCCAAAAAGGGGGCGAAAAAGGAAGACAATTTTTAGAAATTAGAATGATGTCAGTTGGCCCACGGAAAAGTTTTATAACGTTGGCCTACGTATGGTCGAACGCGAGTGTCTCCACCCAGCGTGTGATGACACGTCTTTGACGCACACACACACGCACAAAAACACGCACACGCACACAAAAACACGCGCACACACACCGCGAGGCACGGCGGCTGTCTACTGGAAGCTCAAATTACCACCAACCGGCGAGCCAGACTTTATGGAAGGCCGTCTCCCACACCCACTCGACCCGTCCACAAGGCTCCGGAGGAGGTATCGGGTTGCCAGATCAGCGCCGGACTGGCTTTACACTGGCGGCGTCTTGTGATCTTGCAGTTTTTTTTTTATCTCCCATTCTTTTGAGCGTAGCGGCGCTCTAAGCTAACCTCCAGGTACGGAGGTGCGATTTACAGGGCACGGAATGACTTCCTCCCAAAAAACAGCAGGAATATTCCATCCTTCTAAGCTTGCTAATAAAACAACATGAGAAGCAACAATCCCCAACATGGCGCCCCTGTCTATAACTTTGGAGCCGTAAACGCAACATATATTTTACGACGAAACGATCGGGATAGTTGTTTTATCATGTTATTATTGTTTAATGTTGAATAGCCCAACTTATTTAGCGATTTTTTTTAATAAAACGTTTTTTTTCCCTCAATTTGTAGCTATATGTTTAGATATTCGTCAACTTTTATGACCATGTTGCTATGCATATTTGCTAACTGTTAGCATTTTTCATACATTGGATTCAAGCTGTTTTATTAGCAAAAATGATGGTGTTGACAAATATATATGTTAGCGGCTAACATATATATCATTCTCGGTAATAAAAATATGTATTTGTCATTATTCTTAATAATAAAACAGCATGGTTTCCAATGTATGAAAATTATTTTTTTGGGCCTAAATTGCTTTCAGTTGTGCTATCATCTACTAGTTTTATTTATTCAGTCATTCATTTTCTGAACTGCTTAGGTCGTGGGGGGTGCTGGAGCATATCCCACTTGTCTTGGTGGGGAATACCCTGCATCGGAGCCAAAAGGACAACCAATTATAGCTAGGGTCTGGCAATTTCCAGTGTTCAACCAGCTAGCCTAGTGTGCATATTTTTTGAAATGTGAGTACCCGGAAAAAACCCACACAGGCCCGGGAATAATGTGAAAACTCCACACAGAAGACCGACAACCAATCATAGCTAAGGGCAATTTAGAGGGTTGAACCAGCTAGCTTAGCATGCATGTTTTTGAAATGTGGGAGGTAACCGGAGTACCCAGAAAAAAAACCCACACAGACCCAGGAAAAACATACAAATTCCATACAGGAGGACCAACAACCAATCATACATAAGGGCAATTTAGAGTGTTGAACCAGCTAGCTTAGCATGGATGTTTTTAGAATGTGGGAGGTAACCAGAGTACCCAGAAAAAACCCATACAGGCCTGGGAAGAACATACAAACTCCATACAGGAGAACCAACAACCAATCATAGCTAAGGGCATTTATAGTGTTCAACCAGCTAGCTTAGCATGCATGTTTTTGAAATGTGGGAGGTAACCGGAGTACCCAGAAAAAAACCCACACAGACCCAGGGAAAACATACAAACTCCATACAGGAGGACCAACAACCAATCATAGCTAAGGGCAATTCAGAGTGTTGAACCTGCTAGCTTAGCATGCATTTTTTGGAATGTGGGAGGTAACCAAAGTACCCGGAAAAACCCACACAGAAAAACATGCAAACTCCACACAGAAGGACCGACCTGGATTCAAACCCAGGACCCCAGAAGCCGACATGCTAACCACTCAACCACCGGGCCCCCACTTTTCATATTTCACGGTTATATTAGTATACCAATAAATTAGATTGAATTTGAATAATCAAGACAAAACTGGATTATATGGAATAGCATGTATAATGAGCCAATTTACCCCCAAGAAGGTAGCCCAATTTAGCTCCGCCTCCGGTTTCCGCCCACATTCCCCAAAACATGCATGCTAAGCTAGCTGGTTGAACACTCAAAATTGCCCCTAGTTTCAAGTGATTGGTTGTTTGTACGCTGCGATTGGCTGCAAAGTCAGATGAGATAGACTCCAGCACCCCCGCGACCCTTGTGAGGATAACTAGTTCAGAAAATGAAAAAAAAGAATAGTGATCCTTAAATGTGATTGGTGATCATGTATTAATCAATTTTCTGTACCGTAAGGGGTCAGCTGAGATAGACTCCAGCACCCCCGCGAGCTATATAAGGATAAGCAGTTCAGAAAATGAAAAAAAATCAAGAATATAGATCCTTAAAGGCAATCGTTGATCGTGTATTTATTAATTTTCTGTACCGTAAGAGGTCAGCTGAGATAGACTCCAGCACCCCTGTGAACTTTATAAGGATAAGCAGTTCAGAAAATGAAAAAAAATCAAGAATATAGATCCTTAAAGGCAATCGTTGATCGTTCAAATTCAAATGAAGAGTATAGAAGTATATTACATTTACTCCTTTTGCCCCCTTTTAAATCAATAATTGTCATTTTTTAAATATTTTTTCTGTGTTTTTAGTTCAAAAATCATTTTGTAACATCTAAAAATATATTTAAAAAAAAGCTAAAATAAACATTGTTTTAGATCTATAAAAACGGAATATCTGGGGATTTTAATGTAGTTCTTTTAATCCATTCATTAAAAAATGTAAATATTTTTATCTCAAAAATAATTGAGTGAAATCTAAAAATATATTTTAAAAAAGTTAAAATAAACATTGTTTTAGATCTATAAAAAGTGAATATTCAGGGCTTTTAATCCAGTTCTTCTAATCCATTTATTAAAAAAAAATCTAAATATTTTTAGTTCAAAAATAATTTTGTAAAATCTAAAAAGATATATAAAAAACTAAAATAAACATTGTTTTAGATCTATAAAAAACGGAATATTCAGGGATTTTAATCCATTTATTGAAAAAAATCTAAATATTACATCTAAAGCGACCCACGAACCAACCCAAGTCTGACACCCTTGAGTCAAAGTCACCTTAAAAACACACCCAAATAAAAGCCACAAAAACAAGACTCCCTAAACATTAAACTGACACTGACAGACACATTCAAAAACCCGCCCTGGTAATTTGACGACAGCATGATGGAAGATGATGTCTATACTCGAACAAGAACAGTCACTCTTTGACATTCTTAGCTCCACCCAGTCCGGGGAAAGTGGGCCGGCGTTTTACATCCTGTGACGGCATGCGGGTGTGCAGCCACCCAGACGTGCCACCCTCGCTCAAGCCACGCTGATGTCATTCTTTCAGTCACGACAAAAAAGTAGCCAACGTGACAGAGTGGAACATAAATTTTCTGGTAAATGGAGATTTTGGCATTTTCCTCTTGTTTTTACCTTAGAAAAGCCAACTTTTTGGTGACACACTGCCCCCTATTGACTCTAAAACTGCTCGCATGGTCAAGTCTGAAGGTTTGGGAGTTCCTCGCCATCAGTGAAACAAATCAAATATTTGTTTATCTTTAAATTTTGGAGTTTGCATGTCCCACCAGGGCTTGCGTGGATTTTCTCCGGGTACTCTGGCTCCCTCCCACATTCCAAAAACATGGTAGGTTGATTGGACAACCCAAATTGCCTCTAGGTATGATTGGTTGTCTGTCTTCTTGTGCCCTGCGATTGGCTGGTCACCGATTCAGGGTGTCCATAGTTATTTTTGATAGACTCCGGCATCCCCGCAACCCTTTATGGATAAGCGGGTTGGAAAATGAAGGAATTAATGACTATTTGACTTCCTACCTGACAGTTTTGGGGTCGTGGGTTCAATCCTAAGGTCGGTTTGCATGTTCTGCCCAGGCTTTATGTGGGGTTTCTCCGGGTAATCCGGTTTCTTTGGGCTCACCGTCTTTTAAAATAAATGTTAAGTTGATTGTTTATTTGTCTCAACATGCACTGCAATTGGCTGGTCGTGGGTTCAATCCCAGGTCGGTTTGCATGTTCTGCCCAGGGCTCACGTGGGTTTTCTATGGGTAAGCCAGCTTGTTTGGGCTCACCATCATTTAAAATAAATGTTAAATCGGTTGGTTGTCTGTCTCATCATGCCCCGTGATTGATTGGTCACCGATTCAGGGTGTCCAGTTATCTGTGATAGGCTCCGACACCCCCACAATCCTTTTTGAGGATAAGCGGTTCAGAAAATGAAAAAAATGATCATTTGATTTTCAACCGCTTAGAGGTTAGCGCCCCAAACAGAGAGTTCTGGGGTCCTGTATGGAGTTTGCATGTTTTGACCAGGGCTTGTGTGGGTTTTCTTTGGGTAATTTGTATTCCTCTGCTCCCCATCATTTAAAATAAATGTTAAATCGGCCTGAGACTTCTGTTGTCCTGAGTTCAATCCCAAATCGGATCTCCTATGTGTAATTTGCATGTTTTCCCTATCATTACGTAGGTTTTCTCCGGGTGTTCACCATCATTTTCAATACATATAAAAATTTCATTCCGGCCTTTCATTCCAATGACAAAGAAGCATCCATTGTAACGAATGGCGTCTTCTAGTCTGACAGTCGAGGGAGACAATTTAGCTTTGACATGCAAAGCGACCCAGTTACGAGGACGGGGCAGTCCGGGGGTCAACGTGGAGGAGCCCCGCTATATGCAAAGACCCGGGCCGGCGATAGTTTTGAGCTACGAGGCGGCTCGCTAGCGTGGCGTGGAGCGCCGCTCATGTATAATGCATGGAGACATCTGCCAGCCCTGAATTATAGATCTGTGGCGTCCGAGCATATGGGAAAAGCCCGGCGAGCGCTAATGGCCGACTCCCCGTGACAAAATATGGGTTAGAGACACGTGAACGATCGACGGGTCGCGCGACCTTTCCGTCACGTGACTGCGAGACGGACTGTAAATGTGAGTATTTACATGTGAGTCGACGTATGTCTGTAAATGAGCGGGTTGGGTTTGGTTTTATTGGGGATGTATAGGGAGAAACCTGCTCCTTGCTCACTATCCCTTGAAAAAAACCCATTGTGGAGTATTACATTTTCAGTGGGAGTTTTTCTGAGTTGGCCTGACAGTTTTTGGGGGTCCTGGGTTCGATCCCAGGGGGGTCCTCACTTGGTGTTCGCCCCGGGGTTGTGTGGGTTTTCTCCGGGTACTCTGGTTTCATCCCACATTCTAAAAACATGCATGCTAGGCTAATTTAGCACTGGAAATTCCTCCCATATATAATTGTTTGGTTGTTTGGGTCCATATGGACTGTGATTGGTTGTCCCCTGCCTTCTGCACAAAGTGGGTGGGATAGACTCCAGCACCCCCTGTGACTTTTGTGAGGATAAGTGATTCAGAAAATGAATTAATGATTATTTGTGGTTATCATTTCGGCCTGACAGTTCTGGGGTTGAGGGTTCAATCCCAGGTCGGTCTTCTTGTGGGGAGTTTGCATTTTTCCTGGGTTTGCGTGGGTTTTCTTTGGGTACTCCAGTTTCCTCCCACATCCCCAGAAACATGCATGCTAGGCTAACCGGTTGAACACTCGAAATTGCCCCTAACTCTGATTGGTCGTCTTCTAATGGCATGTTTTCCAGGCCTGTGTGGGTTTTCCCCGGGTACTCCGATTTCCTCCCACATTCAGAAAATGAACAAATGACCCTTTGAATTTTGACAACTTAGCGGTTAGTACGTCGACCTGACAGTTCTGTGGACGTGGATTCAATCCCATGTCGGTCTTAATCTCCCCGGGCTTGCGTGGGTTTTTTCCGGGTACTCCAGTTTCCTCCCACAACCCAAAAAAATCAATCTAGGCTAACTATGAACTAAATTAGGCATGATTGGTTGTTTATTGGCCAACCACCGATTCAGGGTGGCATTAATTGGCTATGATCGGCTCCAGCACCCCCCGCAACCCTGGTGAGGATAAGCAGTTGAAAAAAAAAAACGAAATGAATGAATTCCTAACAAGCAACGGATGGAAAAGTCTTTTATGTGGGCTTCCTCCAGTGAAGTGCAGCCTGCTTGAATATTCTATAGGCCCCGCTTTAAGAAGTGTCGTGCGGGGGGAAAAAAAAGAAAAGAAAAAAAAGTGGGCAAGTATTGTTAGGGAGCTTTTATTTGGACCCAGCTGAGCAGGAGGCCCCAGTCTGGAAGAAGAGACCACTTCCATCCACCATGGCCGCCTTTCACTGCAGGATTATCCTCTTATCGGCACCGTAAAAGCCCGGCTAAGAAGCCGCGCTAATTAGCCCCTTTTTAATTAACCAGCGCCTCGTTCCAAAGCCACCCGCTGCCCGACTCCTCTTCGGGAGGCGCAGCGTCAGGAAAGTGGACTTGTTATCGGTTTGAGGGGGTTTTTTTTGGGTTAGAAATAGAAAAAGGGCGGGATAAAGAATGTTATTTTTTTTCTTAATATTGACATTTTTTATAGTGTTGTTTTTTTGACTTGCAATACAATGTTTTGGTGATAGAGGAAATATGTTTAGATCACTAAAAGTAATATAACTGATAAAAAAATCATATTTTCAAATGTTATTGCTTGAGAGACAACATTTAAAAGTAATAATACATGAAAATGTGAGTCTTTTAAGGGGTTTTACTATTTTTAAAGGGCAAAAATGTTAGCTAATGTGCTGTTTTGAACGTTTTTAGGGATATACAGTGGGACCTCTCATTACAAACTTGTTTCGTAAGTTGGATTTTTCGTAAGTAGAGCAGTGCTCTATAGGTAAATCCTTTCATTCGATCAACGGTCTTCAAAAAATGACTATCTAAACTAAAAAACGGGAACCTTATTGACAGAGAAAGCCGTAAAAAAGTCATATTTTCAAATATTATTCCTTTAAAGCATATTAAAAATTTAAAATACATGAAAAATGTGCGCTTAAGTGTATTTCTTAATGTCTTGATGGGTATATAGTGGGACCTCTTGTTTGTAACTTGGATTTTTCGTAAGTAGAGCAGTACTTTATAGCTAAATGCATTAATTTGATCAACAGTCCTAAAAAAATGACCATCTAAACCAGAAGTCGGGAACCGTTTTGACAGAGATACTATAAAAAATTATATTTTCCAATGTTATTCATTGAGATCCAAAATTTTGAAGTATTAAAACATGAAAATGTGAGCCTTTTTGGGCATTTCACCACTTTTAAAGGACAAAAAGATGGCTAAAGTGTCATTTTGAACAAGTAACTTGGATTTTTTTTGTAAGTAGAGCAGTACTTTATAGGTAAATTCCCACTCAATCCACCATCCTAAAAATCCAACCATCTAAACCCTTTTAAAAATGATCAAAAATCCCATTTTTTATAATTTAAATATAAAACAATTATGTCAAATATGTTTTATAAGTGTCCCTTCCATACCTCCAATGGCGAACAGGACCTTGAAGCTCGTTGAACTTGCACGTGGGCGCCAAAGCGACGCAACGAGTAGCTGTCAATCAATGAAACTACGTGAAGATGAAGGACAGAAGCCATCATGCAGTTTCTAGGTGAAATCAAAGTATTGATTTTAGACCAACTTAAACCCAAAGGAGACATACTGTAGTTTTCTGACATGACATCAACAAATCTCAAAACATGACAAGACACTTTACTTGTGTCAAAGTTGCGGCCCGGGGGCCAAATGTGGCCCGTTGCATCAGTTTGTACGGCCCGAGAAAGTAAATCATGAGTGTAAAGTTTCTGTTTTAGGATCAAATTCAAATTAAGAGTATAGATGTACATTAAATTTCCTGATTTTCCCCCTTTTTAAATCAATAATTGTCAGTTTTTAATCATTTTTTATGTGTTTTTAGTTCTAAAATCGTTTTGTAATATCTAAAAATATATTTTAAAAAGCTTCAAAAAACATAGTTTTAGATCTATTAAAAAAACTGAATATTCAGGGCCTGTAAACCTTTTCTTTTAATTCATTTATTAAAAAAAACTTATTATGTATATTAAATTTCCTGATTTCCCCCTTTTTAAATCAATAATTGTCATTTTTAATCCAAATTTCCAGTGTTTTTAGTTCTAAAATCGTTTTGTAATATCTAAAAATATATTTTAAAAAGCTTCAAAAAACATTGTTTTAGATCTATTAAAAAAACTGAATATTCAGGGCCTGTAATCCAGTTCTTTTAATTCATTTATAAAAAAAACTTATTATGTATATTACATTTCCTGATTTTCCCCTTTTAAATCAATAATTGTCATTTTTAATCCAAATTTCCAGTGTTTTTAGTTCAAAAATCATTAAGTAAAATTTGAAAATATTTTTTTAAAGCTAAAATAAACATTGTTTTAGATCTATAAAAAACTGAATAATCAGGGCTTTTGATCCAGTCCATTTATTAAAAAAAATCTAAATATGATGTATATTAAATTTCCTGATTTTCTCCCTTTTAAATCAATAAGTGTAATTTTTTAATCCAATTTTTTCTGTTTTTAGTTCAAAAATCATTGTGTAAAATCTTAAAATATATGTAAAAAATGCTAAGATAAACATCGTTTTAGATCTATAAAAAAACTGAATATTCAGGCCCTTTAATCCAGTGCTTTTAATCCATTTATAATAAAAAAAAATCTAAATATTATATTTAAAATGGTCCAACCCACATAAAATCAAGTTGACGTTAACCAACCCGAGTCTTGACACCCTCGTTTATTCCCCTGATCATCAACCTACATTTTCAATCGTGTTTAGGTCAGCTAATCTGCCCACCCCAAAATTACCCACCCAATCAACTCAATCTAGCAACCCTGGGATATTTAAATTTCACCACAACACATTGACCAGGGGTGTCAAACATACGGCTTGCGGGCCGGATCTGGCCCGTCTGGTGGTTTGGTACGGCCCGGGGAAGAAAGCTGCATTGGATAAAAAAATATGATTTTTCTTTAAAATGTGTAGTTCTTATATTATCCGCTAGGGGCGCAGGGTTTTAGTACGTGCAGACAACATGAATTGACATTTATTTATGTTCTTATGGTATTCTCTTGTTCATAATATATTGTTCATAATGTAAAAGGAACATTATTTTAATAAACATTTTGATAATTTATTCATTCTTTGCACTAATTATTAGTATTAGTGACTATTACAGTTTTGAAAAAAGTGGCTTATTGTTAGTTCTATGTCATTTTGCAATGAGTTTACTGGTCCGGCCCGCTTGATCTCAAATTAAGCCGTATTCGGCTCGCAGACCAAAGGGAGTTTGACTCCCCTGATATAGACCCACACAAAAAAATGTCAAAACCCCAAAAATGCCCTTCCACATTTAATCTCTACGCTAATTGTTGCATGCTAATCGAATCCAAGTCACAAGGTCATAAGAAGGAGAAAACGTGGGGGTTTAGACAATGTGACGGTAAGACAAAAAAAAGTGCTAAAGAGAGAAAAAATCGGGACACCGGACTCGCCCAGACAGACGGGAAAAAGCGTCGAGTAGTGGGGTGGGATGGGGTGGTGGTGGTTGAGAGGGGGGGGGGGCATGGCCCCAGCATGCATACATTAGCGGTGCTTAGGCGCACTAATTGCTTCTCACTTAGACAAATCTCCTGCAAATCACGACTGTGCCGCCAGCACTGCCCAGGCCCCCCGGGAAGTGGAGACGGCAGGCAGGCGGACGGACTGAGTAGGGGAGGAAGTAGTGGGGGGGGGGGGGGGGGGCGGCTACCGTGGCGGCGGCGTGTGCTACCGAGGCGCCTCAGAACGGGGTTGGAGGAAGAGGAGGGATGATGAAGAAGCTCCCTTGAGATAGAGGCAAATATAACAGAGACTCCAACTCTTTTGCACTAAGCCCCGCCCCAAACTTCTTCCCATGTTTCATAGAAGCTAGCAAAAGCCCCTCCCTTCCCCTTTCCACTAAGCCCCGCCCCAAACTTCTTCCCATGTTTCATAGAAGCTAGCAAAAGCCCCTCCCTCCCCCTTTTCCTTTGTGATCTCTCTCTCTCTTTTTCTCTCTCTCTTTTTCCGCACCTCGCTCGACAGAAAAGTGGTGGAAAGATGAAACTATAGTAGGGGAGGGGGTTTAAAGGGGGGAGAAAAAATCAATAAGACAGATGGATAGCCGGATAACAGGGTCCGCCATGCTTTGGCGGTGAGGCAATCCAGAGGGGTACCCTACCCATACGACTACTATGAGAAGAAGGACGAGGGAAGATATGGTGTGATACTCGGTGGTGTCAAAGTGAAGGCCCGCGGGCTAAATTTGGACCGGGAAATTGTTTTGTGTGGGCCGGGAAAGTCAATGATTCCTGTTTTAGGGTGAAATTAAAATGAAGAGTATAGATGGATGTTATATTTTGTGTAGGTTAAAGGGGTGTCAGACTCGGGTTGGTTTGTGGGCGGGGTTAATGTTAACTTGATTTCATGTGGGCTGGATTGTTTTAGATATGATATTTAGATTTTTTTAATAAATGGATTAAAAGAACTGGTTTAAAAGTCCTGAATATTGAGTTTTTTTATAGATGTAAAACAATGTTAATTTTAGATTTTTTTAAAATATATTTTTAGATTTTACAAAATGCTTTTTGAGCTAAAAACACAGGAAAATGGATTAAAACATGACAATTATTGGTTTAAAAGAGGGAAAATCTGAAAATTTATTATACATCTATACTCTTCATTTTACTTTCATCCTAAACCAAAGTTGCAACTCATGATTTACTTTCTCGGGCCACATTTGGCCCCCGGGCCGCCACTTTGACACCTTAAATTTCCTGATTTTACCCCTTTTAAATCAATAATTGTCATTTTTTTTAATCCAGACACTACATTTTTGTTCTCATTGTCTCTAGGTCATAGTTATGGTAGTTCAGGCTCCTCCCACATCCTCAAAACATGCATGCTAGGCTAATTGTGTGCTAAATTGTCCCTAGATACTTGCGTGATTGGTTGTTTGCCTCCTTGTGCCTTACGATTGGCTGGCCACCGATTCAAGGTGATACCCAAAGTTGGCTCCAGCACCCCCAGCGAGCCTTGTATAAGCGATTCGGTAAATGAATGAATGAAAAAGATAGCCATAACGTTTTCTATAGCGTTGAGGAGTTTGTATAAAACACTTTGCCACCAGAGGGGAGTATGTAGTCCTCTAAATTCGAATTTCCTGACAGATGGCTTCACAAAAAAATACAAAAACTCAGACATTTTTGACAATTTAAAAAAAATAATAATAATTTGAATAGAGTGGTTGAGTGGTTAGCGTCGGCCTCACAGTCAGGGGACCTGGGTTCAAATCCAATATCTAGCTTTACCCACCTGAAACAACTAACAGAAAATATTTAAACTTTTTCCTAATATTCTAATATATATTATATTATAATCTAGTTAAAGGCATCCATACTTAATTATTCATAAATCCCATTTGCAAGTTCAAGTTTTAAGAAGAAAAAACATTGAAAACTGTATTTTTAACCTCAAATACGTAAAAAGCAATGGAAAAGTGGTTCTTTGAAAAATCCTACATTGTACTAGCGCCACCTGCCGGGATACTTTGAATCGCCTTTTAAGGAAGCGTTTGATTGTAACGCCATCATGTGACAATAAAGCTACAACTCACCTTCACATAGAAATGACCGTATATTCGTAATATTCATTTGTACAAAAACAATATGTGCATAAAATACGGATTTATGGCTATAATATTCACATAATTAATTTGAAATTGTGGGAAAATAAAGCAGTGTTACCATAGAAGATAATTTACTTACAAATGTTTGGGAAGTTGGAGGTGCACACGATGATTTTTTGCTTTTCTTCTTCTTCGGATTTCATCTTCTTCATCAGGTTTTTTCAGGTATGAATGCCCAAATAATTGCTATAGCATTTTTTGTCTCCTAGTGGAGAGTTGAGGCATGGCTCAGCTTTTGGGTGTCTATTTCTACACGATTAACTTATGTCTACTACTTTTTTTAATTGTTTGTCACACGCTGTTTATGAAGTTCCTTAAAAATGTTCATGTAAAGTGGTTCAATAACAGTATTTAACGTTTTATTATCTTCTTTACAGAAATATCGTCTGATAAAAAGCAAGTTCCCTGACCGGGAATCGAACCCGGGCCGCGGCGGTGAGAGCGCCGAATCCTAACCACTAGACCACCAGGGACTGTGAAGGAGCAACACATTAAAGACATTATAACTTAATACAAATATGTTCCTGTTGTATTCCATCACAATTGCACTAGAAAACAAAACATGGATTGATTTTAAAATGTATAATACATAACTTCGAATAAGAAAATATGCAAACACAGGAAATGTGTAAATGTTTTCAAATTTCAACATCGTCCGCTAGAGAGCAGTGTATACCAATTGTTTTTTTAAATCACAGTATATTGTGAAGTAAAGTGGCAAATATATACGATATTACACTAAAATCATTTTTCTGACAGTAATAAGTCTTAAAAAATGATATAATATTCATGAGATATTTTTTTGAGATGCGATTAACAGTTTTTGCATGATTTGAATGAGGCAAAAAGTATTTTTTTTCAAACTTGAGTCTTGAAAAATTATAAATATTTGTATATGGATAGCCGGCCAATTGCTTTGTTGTCAGAAACAATGTGATTAGTGCAACTTCTGTGGCAAAATATGTGTCTGTTTTTTTTTTTTTTTTATTGTTCAAACGTTGCACCTGCCACGGGTCATCAATTTGTTTCCAGAACAGCTGCTGATTCCATCAATCTGCAGTTACTGACAAAATGGACGGCTTAAGGGGCCATCTTCATGATGGCTTTAAAGGACAGACATTAGCCTTCTTTTGTGCAAAGTCAACCTGGCTGTTATGAAAATATATAACCATCAAACAATAAGACGACACGGTTGATTTACATTAAATTAGAACCTGAAAACGTTTTTATACTTTGAACACGGAGATAATAAACATAACCAGCGATGTATTTCTAGGTTTTTCCAACTATTTTTGAGTTGCGATGCACTATTTACATGACAATATTTATAAGGAGGATTAGCATGGCGGACTCCCGGAAGTGACGTTTGTTTACATATAAACTCGTTACTTTTAAAATGTTAGAAAACAGACATCAATGATTTACAAAAGTATTTTAAGCTTTTTTTAATATTCGACTTTATATCTTTAAAATGGTAAAAACAGACATCAATGATTTACAAAAGTATTGTATTATCTTTGTTTTAATATTCCGACTTTATATCCTTAAAAATTGAGGTCCGCTGACGTTGAACAACTTTCGGTTTTTATTTTTATTTTTTCTCACAAGATTACTTCGAACTCTTAAAATGACGCAGGTCGTTTCCGGTTATCTTAATGTCAAAATAATTGAGTACCGTTTTTATTCTCGTAAATGTATGTTTTTTTTTTCTCAAAAAATGACTTTAATCTCTTAAAATAATACGATCAATTTCTGGTTCCCAAGATGTCGAAGTGGTTTTATTCTATATTCCTCAATATTACGTACTTTAATCTCTTAAATTGAAATTGAAATGAATGATTTATGTGGGTTCGAAGGAATGTTATTGTACAAACACGGCTTGCTATAAACTGTTATTTAGTCAATTAATCAATCACGAAATAAACAAAATGTAGGAAAATATCTGCTTCTCAGATAACAATATATTTAAATTGTATTTACTCTGGTGACATGGTCTGGAAAATACAATATTTTATTGCTTGTTGGCTAGTATTCAAGCTATCTTACCTTGGGATGACAAACTCGACCACTACAAACACACTTCCTGGTTGTACTGGTCACCTGACTTCCTTTTTGAATTTGTCCACGTGCATGCCACACCCATTCTTTTGCATTGGACACGCTGTGGTGTCAAATTTACTCATAAACGAATGGGAGGAGGCAGTACAGCATTCTGTGAAGAATTTCTGTACATAAATACACATGAGGACACGGCACCCCTGGCCTCATTGAGCGTGAACTCACTGCCAGCTGCGATTTTTATGACAGGGCATTAAAACGGAGACTTCAAGTCTCGCCCGCTGCCGACGAGCCAACTTGCTACGCTTTATTGGACTAAACCCGTCGTTTCCCTCCCGAGACCAGCGGCAAACAGGAAGGGGGAGGGGCGAGTGAGGCCTACCGGGAGAGGATTGAGAATAATCTCAAGACACAAAAAACGGCAAGCACCAAGGACACTGTTAATGAAGGTAATATGAGTCAAGAAAGGAGGAATTCCCTGACCGGGAATCGAACCCGGGCCGCGGCGGTGAGAGCGCCGAATCCTAGCCACTAGACCATCAGGGACATGTTAAGAGGACTCAACAGTACTGTTTTGGAAAAATTATGAACCAATATATTGATTTTTAAGGCCATTGATAAATGAGGACTTCCCTGACCGGGAATCGAACCCGGGCCGCGGCGGTGAGAGCGCCGAATCCTAGCCACTAGACCACCAGGGAGATGCTGGTGAACTCCAACAGTACTTTGTTATCACTTTTTATCAACCAATATATTGAGGTTAAAGACCCATCAAGAAAGGAATATTTCCCTGACCGGGAATCGAACCCGGGCCGCGGCGGTGAGAGCGCCGAATCCTAGCCACTAGACTACCAGGGACATGATTGAAAAACCTAACAGTACAGTTTTGACTCTTGTGATTATTCAACACATTGAGGTTAAAGACCATCAGAAAAGGAGAACTTCCCTGACCGGGAATCGAACCCGGGCCGTGGCGGTGAGAGCGCCAAATCCTAGCCACTAGACCACCAGGGACGTGTAGGATGTAACTTAACAGTCCTACTTGGGCAAATGTTATTAACCAAAATAATGAGGATTAAAAGGTCATTAATAAAGTAGGAGTTCCCTGACCGGGAATCGAACCCAGGCCAGGGCAGTGAGAGCGCCGGGTCCTATCCACTAGACCAACAAGGATGTGATCATGTGGCCCAACACTACTGTCTTGACAATTGTTATTAGGGAAGATATTGAGGTATAAGACCATCAATTAGGTAAACTTCCCTGACCGGGAATCGAACCCGGGCCGCGGCAGTGAGAGCGCCGAATCCTAGCCACTAGACCATCAGGGACTTGGTAATAGGACACAACACTACTGTTTAGTCATCAGTTAAATACGATGCTATTGAGGTTAATGACCATCAATAAAGAAGGACTTCCCTGACCGGGAATCGAACCCGGGCCGCGGCGGTGAGAGCACCGAATCCTAGCCACTAGACCACCAGGGAGATGTTCAGATGAGTCAACAGTACTGGTTTGCCAATTTTTATGAACCAAGATATTGAACTAGAAGAATGTCCATCAAGCTGGGTTTCCCTGACCGGGAATCGAACCCGGGCCGCGGCGGTGAGAGCACCGAATCCTAGCCACTAGACCACCAGGGAGATGTTCAGATGAGTCAACAATACTGGCTTGCCAATTTTTATGAACCAAGATATTGAATTAGAAGAATGTCCATCAAGCTGGGTTTCCCTGACCGGGAATCGAACCCAGGCTGCAGTGGTGAGAGCGCCAAATCCTAACCACTAGACCACCAGGGACATACGTCGTGTCGGTAACCTAACATTTTGATCAGTTGTTATTAATCAAGAATCTGATATTAAAGGCCATCAACAAATAAGAACTTCCCGAATCCTAGCCACTAGACCACCAGGGACATGAACTTAACACCTAACAGTACTCATTTGGCAAGTTTTATAAACCAAGATATTGATCTTGAAAACTATCAACAAATTAGAACTTCCCCTACCGGGAATCGAACCCACACCACAGCAGTGAAAACGCCGAATGCTATCCACTAGACCACCAGGGAGATGCAAGGACATTCCAAAACTACTTTGTTATCACTTTTTATCAATCAATATTTTGATATAAAAGACAATCAATAAAACAAAACTTCCCTGACCGGGAATCGAACCCGGGCCACAGCAGTGAGAGCACTGAATCCTAGCCACTGGACCACCAGGGACATGAAAGAAAAACCTAACAGTACTCGTTTGGCAAGTTTTATGAACCAAGATATTAATCTTGAAGGCCATCAACAAATTAGAACTTTCCTGACCGGGAATCGAACCCGAGCCGCGGCGGTGAGAGCGCCGAATCCTGGCCACTAGACCATTAGGGACATGTTAAAGACTCGACAGTACTGTTTTGGAAAAATTATGAACCAATATATTGATTTTTAAGGCCGTTGAAAAATGACAACTTCCCTGACCGGGAATCGAACCCGGGCCGTGGCGGTGAGAGCGTTGAATCCTATCCACTAGACCACCAGGGAAATGCTAGCTGATCTCAACAGTACTTTGTTATCACTTTTTATCAACCAATATATTGAGGTTAAAAACCCATCAAGAAAGGAATACTTCCCTGACCGGGAATCGAACCCGGCCCGTGGCGGTGAGAGCGCCGAATCCTAGCCACTAGACCATCAGGGACTAACATAAGGACCTCAACTGCACTTTTTAATCAATTATTATCAATCAATATTTTGATATAAAAGACAATCAATAAGAGAGAACTTCCCTGACCGGGAATCGGACCCGGGCCGCGGCGGTGAGAGCGCTGAATCCTAGCCACTAGACCACCAGGGAGATGCTTGCAAATCCCAACAGTACTTTGTTATCACTTTCTATCAACTAATATATTGAGGTTAACGACCCATCAATAAAAGACAAATTCCCTGGCCGGGAATCGAACCCGGGCCGCAGCGGTGAGAGCGCCGAATCCTAGCCACTAGACCACCAGGGAGACGTTCAGATGAGTCAACAGTACTGGTTTGCCAATTTTTATGAACCAAGATATTGAAATTAAAGAATGTCCATAAAGCGGCGTTTCCCTGACCGGGAATCGAACCCGGGCCGCGGCGGTGAGAGCGCCGAATCCTAGCCACGAGTGACTAGACCATCAGGGACATGTCTACAAGCACCAGAAGAGTACTGTTTTTACCATTTTTACGAACCAAGATATTGATATTAATTGACGTCAATAAAGGAGAATTTCCCTGACCGGGAATCATACCCAGACCACGGTGATGAGGGCGCTGAATCCCAACCACTAGACCAATACCAAAGAGGCCTTCAAAGGATGCACAGTCCCATGTATTGTTAATTGTCAATTGTTAAGAACCAAGATATTGAGGTTAAAGACCATCCATAAGGGAAGATTTCCCTGACCGGGAATCGAACCCAGGCCACAGCGGTGAAAGCGCTGAATCCTAGCCACTAGACCACCAGGGACATGCTTAAAATATTTAACAGTACAATCTTGACTCTTGTTATTAATCAAGATATTGAGATTAAAGACCATCAATAAAGGAGAATTTCCCTGACCGGGAATCGAACCCGGACCGCGGCGGTGAGAGCGCCGAATCCTAGCCACTAGACCATCAGGGACGTGATATTCAGACACAACATTACTGTTTTGTAATTAGTTAAATACGATGCTATTGAGGTTAATGACCATGAATAAAGAAGGACTTCCCTGACCGGGAATCAAACCCGGGCCGCGGCGGTGAGAGCGCCGAATCCTATCCACTAGACCACCAGGGAGATGTTCAGATGAGTCAACAGTACTGGGTTGCCAATTTTTATGAACCAAGATATTGAAATTAAAGAACGTCCATAAAGCTGAGTTTCCCTGACCGGGAATCGAACCCGGGCCACGGCGGTGAAAGCGCCGAATCCTAGCCACTAGACCATCAGGGACATGATATTTGGACACAGCACTACTGTTTTGTCATGAGTTAAATACGATGATATTGAGGTTAATGACCATCAATAAAGAAGGACTTCCCTGACCGGGAATCAAACCCGGGCCGCGGTGGTGAGAGCGCCGAATCCTAGCCACTAGACCATCAGGGACGTGATATTCAGACACAACATTACTGTTTTGTAATTAGTTAAATACGATGCTATTGAGGTTAATGACCATGAATAAAGAAGGACTTCCCTGACCGGGAATCGAACCCGGGCCACGGCGGTGAAAGCGCTGAATCCTAGCCACTAGACCATCAGGGACATGATATTTGGACACAGCACTACTGTTTTGTCATGAGTTAAATACGATGATATTGAGGTTAATGACCATCAATAAAGAAGGACTTCCCTGACCGGGAATCGAACCCGGGCCGCGGCGGTGAGAGCGCCGAATCCTAGCCACTAGACCACCAGGGACATGATTTGAGAATCCAACAGTATTGATTTCCCAGTTGTTATTAACCAAGATATTGAGGCTAATGACCATGAATAAAGAAGGACTTCCCTGACCGGGAATCGAACCCGGGCCGCAGCGGTGAAAGCGCTGAATCCTAGCCACTAGACCACCAGGGAGATGGTTGTAAATCCCAACAGTAATTTGTTATCACTTTCTATCAACTAATATATTGAGGTTAACGACCCATCAATAAAATGCAATTTCCCTGACCGGGCATCGAACCCGGGCCGCGGCGGTGAGAGCGCCGAATCCTATCCACTAGACCATCAGGGACACACTCGACTAACACAACACTACTGTTTTGACACTTGTTATGACCCAAATATTGAGTTTTAAGACCCATCAATAAATAGGTGCTTCCCTGACCGGGAATCGAACCCGGGCCGCAGCGGTGAGAGCGCCGAATCCTAGCCACTAGAGTCTAGTGGATAGGATTTGGCGCTCTCACCGCCGCGGCCCGGGTTCGATTCCCGGTCAGGGAAGTCCTTCTTTATTGATGGTCATTAACCTCAATAGCATCGTATTTAACTGATTACAAAACAGTTATGTTGTGTCCAAATATCATGTCCCTGATGGTCTAGTGACTAGACCATCAGGGACATGATATTTGGACACAACATAACTGTTTTGTAATCAGTTAAATACGATGCTATTGAGGTTAATGACCATCAATAAAGAAGGACTTCCCTGACCGGGAATCGAACCCGGGCCGCGGCGGTGAGAGCGCCAAATCCTATCCACTAGACCACCAGGGAGATGTTCAGATGAGTCAACAGTACTGGTTTGCCAATTTTTATGAACCAAGATATTGCAATCAAAGAATGTCCATAAAGCTAAGATTCCCTGACCGGGAATCGAACCCGGGCCGCGGCGGTGAGAGCGCTGAATCCTATCCACTAGACCACCAGGGACATGTTTAAACAATCCAACAGTACTGATTTCCCAGTTGTTCTTAACCAAGATATTGAGGTTAAAAACATCAATTAATAGGAACTTCCCTGACCGGGAATCGAACCCGAGCCGCGGTGATGTGAGCATTGTCAACATTGGACAAACATGGCGGCGACCTCTTGCAAGAAAACACACTAGCTTTGCACCGACGTCAAATTCTGCTTGTTGAAAAGACAGGAAGACGACAGACACGCAAGACCAAATACATTCAAAAATGGCTCATGTCGTCCGACACACCACCGGACGGATTACTTCCGCTTGTGTGTGTGGGTGAATGCGGGTGAAGATGATGCATTCATGTACACCCGCCTGAGGGCAACACACAGCACCATGAGCAGGATTTAACTTGACACCAGTCACAGCCGCTCAATCCCCGACGACGTTGAAGGCCAGGAGGAGGTGGGAGGGGACCTGAATTATTTAACCGGCCCGTGATTGGCCGATGGGTTGTCGGGTCAAGTAAGGCGGATAATGTCAAAGAGGGGAGGGGCTCCTTGAGAAAGGGAAAGAAGCTGACTTACATCAACCAGAGGAAATGCTTTTTTGGCCTTAAATTGTTTAATTTCACCTTAATATTGTTGAATTTTACAATTTCTCTCACATATAAGCCTCCACCCACTATGTATAAGCCACACCCTTATAATTGTTGAGTATTTAGTTTCTCTCGCGTATAAGACCCGTAAATGTGCCTTAAAATTGTTGAATTTTACAATTTATTTCGCGTATAAGCCCCCACCCACTATGTATAAGCCACACCCTTAAAATTGCCTTAAAATGGTTGAATTTTACAATTTCTCTCGCATATAAGCCCTCACTGTGTATAAGTCTCACCCTTAAAATTGCCGGAATATTAATGAATTTTTACAATTTCTCTCAAATATAAGCCCAAACCCACTAGGTATAAGCCACACCCTTAAAATTGTTGAATTTTACATTTTATCTCGCGTGGAAGCCCCCACCCTGTGTATAAAAATCGCACCCTTAAATTTGCATTATAATGGTTGAATTTTACAATATCTAGCATATAAGCCCCACCCACTATGTATAAGCCATACCCTTAAAATTGCCTTAAAATTGTTGAATTTTACAATTTTTCTCACATATAAGCCCCCACTGTGTATAAGTCTAACCCTAAAAATTGCCTGAAAATTGTTGGAATTTTACAATTTCTCTCACATATAAGCCCCCACTGTGTATAACTCGCACCCTTAAAATTGTTGAATTTTACAATTTCTCTCCCGTATAAGCCGCCCCCTGATTCACAATGTTTACCTCCATATTTTTTTCATAACGGGGAATACAAGTGTTACTTTAAAGGGATTTTTTTAAAGAAAAATCACCCCCCCCCCCCTCTTTCCTGAAGTCAGTTGGGATAGGCTCCAGCACCCCCTGGCAACTCTAGTGAGGATAAAGCAGTTCAGAAAATGACATGACATTAAATTTGAAGAGTAGATTGAGTGGTTAGCGAGTCAGCTTTACAGCTATGGGGTCCTGGGTTCGAGTCCGGGTCGTTGAACCTGTATGGAGTTTGCATGTTGGACTATGTGGGTTTTATCCGGGTACTCCAGTTTCCTCCAACATTCCCCTAAACATACACTGAAGACTGATTTTACACTCTAAATTGCCCCTAAGTATGATTGGTCGGTTTGTCTTCTTGTCCTCTGCAATTGGATGTCCACCAATTCAGCGGTTCTGAAAATGACACATGCCAAATAACCCACATTTGATGAAACTAAATCAAGCCGGGTCTCGTTGTGGTGTAACTTAGTCGTTGATTTTATTTCCACAAATTTTTCAAAAAAATTACAAAATACTCAAATGGAGAGAACACAGGACTCACAATTTGTCTTATTCTTTCTACTTTTTTGTTTACATTGTGTCATCCCATGGCGACTACTCATATATACAATAAGCTTCAAGATACCAGTATATATAGAAATCTGGGCAGTCAGAACGGACATTCTGCTGCTGCCGCTTTGAAACCAGAAGCTAAACCATTGACAACACTCAACACCAAAGCTTTGGAGACACAAAAAGGGGCGAGGCAAGGGATAAGGGGGCGGGGTCAGGTACACAGGGGAGGGAGGAGACGACGACAAGGAAAAAAATAGTGCTCCGAGTAAGTATGACACGGCCTTTTTAAATGCGAGTACAGTTTCTTCATTTGGCAAAAAAAAATAATTCAAAATATGAATATAATAAGCCACAGTTTTTTTGTCCAAAAACCCATGAAAAGTTAATGGTGAGTTGGAAAAGTCAAGGGAGAGGAGGCCATTGCGTGGGTAAGGGTTTTTAAAGTAAACTTCTGGCATGATCCAAATTGCCCCAAAAAAAATGACAAAATTGACAAAAAAAAAATTTGAACCAAAAATTGACAAAAAATGTTTTTTCACCAAAAATTGACAATTTTTTAAACCAAAAATTGACCCAATTTTTTAACCAAAACATTGACCCAATTTTTTTTTACCCAAAATTGACCCAATTTTTTAACCAAATAATTGATCCAATTTTTTTTAACCAAAAAATTGATCCAATTTTTTTAAACCAAAAATTTACCCAATTTTTTTTAACCAAAAATGGACCCAATTTTTTTTAACCAAAAATGGACCCAATTTTTTTTAACCAAAAATGGACCCAATTTTTTGTAAACCAAAAATGGACCCAATTTTTTTTAACCAAAAATGGACCCAATTTTTTTAACCAAAAATGGACCCAATTTTTTTAACCAAAAATGGACCCAATTTTTTTTAAACCAAAAATTGACCCAATTTTTTAACCAAAAATGGACCCAATTTTTTTAACCAAAAATGGACCCAATTTTTTTTAAACCAAAAATTGACCCAATTTTTTAACCATAAATTGACCCAATTTTTTAACCAAAAGTTGACCCACATTTTTTAACCAAAAGTTGACCCACATTTTTTTTAACCAAAAAATAACAGAAAAAAATAATACAAATTTAAAATGTTTTAAAAGAATGCCATTTGATATGACTTACTGTTTTTGGTTTAAATAACGACAACAACGGGAGAATTAAAAAAAAAAGCAATGTCAGTGCAAACATGTTTCGAGTGAATCGTCGAATGTTTCAAGTCGGCCAGTCGAGAGAAAAAAAGCGGGTGAGCTGATGAGTGGGTTTTATTCGGGTGTCATCACGTGGGTTACCCGGGGCTAAATCTCACAACTCAAATATGAGGAGAAGAAGAAGAAAAATGTGGTGGTGCTCCCCTCTGAAACAAGGGTTAATGCATCGGAGTTTGAAACAACTGTCCACACCTAGGAATAATAATAATTATTATAATAATTATATGTTTATATATACTATTTACAAATTCAAAAGAAAAATTCCATGCGGCAGCTTTTCTTAAAATGGCGTTTTTAAAAAAAATCTGTAAAAAAAGCATCGACGATGTATTAAAATAAAGTTTAAAATAGCACTTTTTTTTTTACGGAAACGGCCGCCATTTTGGGTCAGGGTAACCACAGTGTCTTCTTGTAGGACCTACAAAAAAAATGGCGGGAAAGCTCGTCATGCGGGTCATTTATGTGTGTTTTTTTTAGCTGGTTATATACCCAAGGGAAAGAAAAAAAATGGATAAAAACGTTTTTGTTTTTTTTTGGAAATTAAAAAATGGATCCCCTCGGAGTTTTGTAATTCTTGACGACTTCCTGCCGTTCTCCTTCGGCCCGTTACAGCTGCTTGTCGCTTTCTTTTTTCAGTCGGCTGCAAATTGAAAAAAATAAAAAAAAGTGTTATGCTCCGCCCCATGTTTTTTGTTTTGTTGTTGTTGTGATGGCTATACCCAAAAAAAATGTAGATATATATATAAAAAAAATCAAAAGTGAGGGCTTCCTTGACATCTATTCAACAAAACCTAAGAAAGAGGAAAATAGGACGGGAAAATATTATGCGGTTAATATTGCATTATGGGAAATGTATTTAAGACGTATTTGTTGATGATTTATCTGTCGGTTTGTTTGTTGTTGTTACTTGTGTAGTTCCCTACTTATTTATTCATATTGTTGACTACATATTATTTATTACTTAATGATTATTTGTTTTTTATTTTGCACTTGCATACTTATTCATATTTTTGACTAAATATTACGGCATACTTATTCATATTTTTGACTAAATATTACGTCTTATTTGTTGATTATTAGTCTGTTTGTATGTTGTTATTGTTATTTTTGCACTTCACTACTTATTTATGTTGTTGACTACTTATTATGTTGACCACTTAGTTATTCATTACTTATTTATTGATTATTTGTTATTATTATTCAAATAATAAAAAAAAGGGAAGTTTTACATTGAGATATTATGGCATTAGTCTTATTGACTAGTTATTTAATTATAATTTCTTTATTATTATCAATTATTAATATATTTTCATTATTATTTATTGATAATTTTTATGATTATTATTTATTGATGATATATTTTTAATTATTGTTAATAGATTATTTTTTATTATTATTTATTAGTCATTTATTTGTCATTATTATGTATTGAGTATTTATTATCCTTCATTATTTATCGAATATTATTTTTGGAATTATCTACTGATAATTTATTATTTATTATATATATTGATTATTTATTTTTAATATTATTGATTAATTATTTATTTTTCATTGATTATTATTATTTATTGATTATTTTGAAATAGTATTTATTGATTATTTATTATAGTATAATTCATTATGTATTTATTTGTTAGTAATATTTATTGATTATTTATTTGTTATTAATATTTATTGATTATTTATTTGTTGTTAATATTTATAGATTATTTATTTGTTATTAATATTTATTGATTATTTATCTTAGTTTGTTTCCTTTTGATATTTTATTTAATATATATTTGTCATATATCTGTTTTTGTTTATTGTTATTTATCCACTTCATTGTCAATCTTTAAATCTCATTATACTTGCATAATGACAACAAAAGCCTTCAATTCATTTAAAAATCCCGACAATAAATGGTAAGACAACAATAAAAACAGTATTTAGGCCCCGCCCCGTTGACCTCCTGACCTGTAGTAGTCTTCCTGTCCTGGAAGAGGACCCCCGTGCATGTGATGGTGTCCGTGCAACCACTGTTGCTCCATGGCCAGCCTCTGAAGTTCGGCCGACTGGGCGTGCATGGCCTGCAGCTGGTGGGCGGCAGACATGGGCGGCGGCAGACCTCCGGGTAGGTCCCGTGGGTAAGGAGCACCTGGGAAAAAAAGGTTAGCGTGACACGGCTATCGCTAATGCACAGGTGTCAAAGTGGCGGTCCGGGGGCCAAATCTGGCCCCGCCGCATCATTTTAAGTGGCCCGGGAAAGTGACTTTCTGTTTTTGGATCAAATTAAAATGAAGTGCATTGATGTATATTACATTTCCTGATTTTTGCCCTTAAAAATCAATAATTGTAATTAATAATTTTTGAATTAAAAACTGAAAAAAAAATAGAAGAAAAAAATAATTTATTTTTTTCAGTTTTTAGTTCAAAAATTATTTTGTAAAATCTAAAAATATATAAAATATGTTCTATTTTATCTCTTTAATATGGAACATTGTTTAAAAGAGATTTGTGAAAGTTAAAAATATGTTAAAAAAAAGCTAAAATAAACAGTTTTAGATCTATAAAAACTACGAAAAATGCTTTTGGAAACTCCCACTAGAATAGAATCTAATTTCATTAATTTAGTTTTTATGAATTGTATTGATCTTTATAAAAAATAAAAAAAATAATGTACTGGGAGGGAGTGGTTAGCATGTCGGCCTCACAGTTTTGGGGTCGAGGGTTTGATCCCAGGTGGGTTCTCACTGTTTACATGCATGCTAGGCTAATTTAGCGTACAATTCAGTCCTACATCTGGTGCCTGTAGTTAGCTGGGATAGGCTCCAGCACCCTTGAGGACAAGTGGTTCAGAAAATGAATGGATGAATAATGTAATGGTTTAATGTAGTGACCAATGGATATCTCTGATAAAAGTAAACATTACATTTTTTTCCAATTTCTAAAAAACAATTTAAATTAAAAAAATATAATAATAAAATAAAATTTAGAAAAATAAACTATAATTTAGAAAAATAAACTATTATTTATAAAAATGAACTTTACTTTATGAAAATAAACTTTAATTTATGAAAATAAACTATAATTTAGAAAAATAAACTATAATTTAGAAAAATAAACTATAATTTATAAAAATAAACTATAATTTATATAAATAAACTGTAATTTATAAAAATAAACTATAGTTTATAAAAATAAACTATAATTTATAAACATAAACTATAATTTACAAAAATAAACTATAATTTATAAAAATAAACTATGATTTATAAAACTGTAATTTAGAAAAATAACCTAAACAATAAATAAAATAAACAATAAAACATAGATAAACAAATAATAAAAAAATAAAAGAAATAATAAAAAAACATTAAAATAAATACGATGAAATACATTTAGTTAATTTTTTTTATGATTTTATAAAAAATATATTTTTAAATATTGATATTGATAATATTCCCCACCCCCCACCAACTTTTTCTGACCACTTACCGAAGACTGGATGGCGTAGCATTTCGTGTTCGTGCGGCGGTTGTCCAAGTAGCGGGTTGGGGATGGCGCCCGGCGGGTAAGGGAAGCGAGCCAGGTGCGGTCCGGCCGCCAAGGGGTCTACGGCCAGGGGATGGCCCCCCGAACCTGGAGGACATACAAGACATTCACCACCACCTGCTGGGTGTCAGACTTTTTATGTTCAAGGGTACAGGTTTATGTCACATCAACATCAAAACATTACAAGATAGCTAACATTCTTCTTTAACCATTAGCATTCTTAAAAAGCATTTAAAAGCCAAATCAGAAGATATTTACAGCATTTTTAAACTATTTAAAAATGATAAAATAATACAACTTTTGGGAATTTCAATTTTTTTCCAAATATAAGTGCCTTAAAAATAATAATAATTCATAATAATTTTGAAAATATTGAGTTCAATAAAATCTAAGTAATTTTATCAAGTAAACAAAATAATTGCATCATCACACAATGTCTGATAGTGAGATTAAAATATTTATATTCCCCGTTTTATTATAATTATGATTAGAGCTGGGCGATAATAGCGATAATTATCAAGAAATAATTTTTGTCAAGGACAATATTAAAAACTTTCGAAAATTTTCAACTGTAATTACACTTCTCACCCACCACAGATAATGGGGGCGCTGTTGCCAGACGAACTCTAGTTACAACCAACGCTCTGGAGAAGAAGAGGATGATGTGGCAATATGTTTTTAGCATGTTAGCAATAGTGGCTAACACGGAGGACGCAAAAGGACGATAACACGATCAAAATACGCATTTTTTTCTTGAATTTCATTCATAGACGTCAAAATAAATTTTACTAAGTGTTTTATCGGTTTTTATTTTGAAATAAATGACTGTATCAGCCACATTGCCTTGCGTTATAGCGTTAGGTCTTAGTCACCTTGCAGTTTCGTGCATGTCAAGTCTAATTTGTGTGCATATAAGCCGTACCCTCGATTCAGTCAATTGTTTTGTTACAAATATGGCGTATATGCGAGAAAAAAAAAGTTATTAGTTTCAAATTTGGAAGGAATGAGATAGTTATTGTGCTAATATATACACAAAATTATCATCATTATGAAAAAATAGATATACGTATAAAAAATAAATATAATTTTTTTTATTGTGATAATAATTTTTATGTATATATATATGTACACATAAAAAATATCAGAATAAAAAATATATGTATATAGATCTTTTTTGATAAATAGATTTTTGTATATACCGTATTTTCACGACTATAATGACATTTTATCCATATAAGGCGCACTGTATTATAAGGCACACTGTCTATTTTGGAGAAAATTTAAGACTTTTAAGTGCGCTTTATAGTTGTGAAAATACGGTAATTGCTATTGACTTGCAGGTATGAAGCACTCACTACTTTACAGTCACCTCTAGAGCCAGCCATTGTTGATGTTTTGGATTTTTTGGTATAAAATCTTGCAGTGGTGGAGGAGCTATATGATGGAAGATGTTGTAACTCTAAGATGGCATCTGCATATTTAACAGTATTGTTTCACTTCAGGCGGTTGCGTTTTTTTAATATCCGACAGTGGTGGTTATTCGTTTTTGGTTTTCAGGCTTTTCCATATATAAGGCGCACTGTATTATAAGGCGCACTGTCTATTTTGGAGAAAATGTAAGACTTTTAAGTGCGCCTTATAGTCGTGAAAATACGGTATATATATTTTATTGTGATAATATTTTTTGTCATATCACCCAGCTTTTTGTAAAAACCCTGCAATGGTTGCAGTGCATTTTAGTTAATACCGGCACTAAATCTCCCCATTGTTTTTGTGCTAAATGTAGTAGTTTATGTAGTTTTTTTTTTACCTTGGTGAAGTGGGTCTTGCTGATGCAGGTGCAGGTGTGAGTGGATATGCGAGTGCTGGTGGTGATGCGGCGTCACGTTGAACATCTGAAGCCTGGCGATGGGGTCATTCGCCACCGTCGCCATCCTCTCGGCGTGAAGCCTCTCCGCCGCCAACCTCTCCGGGTAACTCATGTCCGGCCTCAACTGGGGTCCGGCCAGCGCCAACCGCTCACGTTCCAGGGGGTTCAAACCCGGGTGGAATGACGCAAAGGGGTGTGGCCCTGCCATAGGGGGCAAGGCAATGGCCCCATGTCGGGCAAAGTGCTCCATAGGGTTAGCGGAGGGGTGGAGTCCGTCCATCTCGGGGGGTTTAACCTCAAAACCGGGTTTCATCCTCTCTCGTAACTCCCTCTCTCGGATTTCCCTCTCACGCATTTCCCTCTCGCGGAGTTCGCGCTCACGCATGGCGGGGTCGGCGTTGTAGAGGCCCGGCATGTGATAGGCTAATAGCGGGTCGGCTGGGTTGAGGGATACGAAGAAGGGGTGGTTGCGATTGGTGGGGGACATAACGTGGGGACGGGCGTATTCGCTGAGGGTCCGTAAGGCTGGAGTGTCCGGGCCGATGTAGGGGGGTACTGCCGCGATGGTAGTGGGCGGGCCGTCGAAGGGTGGACGCATGTGGGCGGGGCCGGCCATGGGGGGTTCGCCCATTCGGTTCTCGTGGGCTGAAGCGGAGGCTTTCTGTGGAGGGAGGGGCATGGAGAGTTGATTTTGTGGAAAATATTAGGGGTAAAAAGGTAAGGGGTAAATGTGGAGAAAGTCACCGCTAAATATAAATATAAATATATATATATATATATATGTATGTATGTATGTATGTATGTATGTATGTATGTATGTATGTATGTATGTATGTATGTATGTATGTATGTATGTATGTATGTATGTATGTATGTATGTATGTATGTATGTATGTATGTATGTATGTATGTATGTATGTATGTATGTATGTATGTATGTATGTATGTATGTATGTATGTATGTATGTATGTATGTATGTATGTATGTATGTATGTATGTATGTATGTATGTATGTATGTATGTATGTATGTATGTATGTATGTATGTATGTATGTATGTATGTATGTATGTATGTATGTATGTATGTATGTATGTATGTATGTATGTATGTATGTATGTATGTATGTATGTATGTATGTATGTATGTATGTATGTATGTATGTATGTATGTATGTATGTATGTATGTATGTATGTATGTATGTATGTATGTATGTATGTATATATATATATATATATATATATATATATATATATATATATATATATATATATATATATATATATATATATATATATATATATATATATATATATATATATATATACAAACATACATACATACATACATATATATATATATATATATATATATATATATATATATAAATACACACACACACACACACACATATATCTATCTATAAAAATCTATATATAAATACATATATAAATATATATATATATAAATATATATAAAAAATCTATAAATATCTATATATAAATACATATATAAATATATATATATATATATAAATATATATAAAAATATCTCTCTATATATAAATATATATAAATATCTCTATATATATAAATATATATGAAAATATATAAATATAAATAAAAAATAATTATAAAAATAAATATAAATACATGTTTTATATATACATACACGCACATTTATCACAATATAACAAAATAAATAAATATATCTAATATATGTAAATATATATACATACATACATACATACATACATACATACATACATACATACATACATACATACATACATATATATATATATATATATATATATATATATATATATATATATATATATATATATATATATATATATATATATATATATATATATATATATATATATATATATATATATATATATATATATATATATATATATATATATATATCATGATTATTTTTTGTTTTTCTATTGTGTGTAAAGGTGGAGAAACTCACGGCTGCTCGCTCCGCCTCCTTTTCGCGTTCCCGTTCTCGTTCGCGTTCCCTTTCGCGTTCCCGTTCTCGTTCCTTTTCTTCCCGGATTTTTTGTTCGGCTTCCCGCTTAGCTTTCTCCACGGCTTCTTCTCGTTTTTTGGCGAGTTTGGACGAGGCTAATGGAGTGAAGTAGAAATCGGTTCTGGCGCAGGAGTTGTAGCCGCGGTCCAGATGCTTGTAGAATCTGTAGTAGACAAAGAAAAATCAAGGTTATTAATTATTTCCAAATAGCAGTTAGGGGGTTACCGTATTTCATGCATAAGCTGCACCTATAAAATGGCCTTAACCTAGATATGGGCAAACTGCGGCCCGTGGCCCACATCCGGCCCGCCGACGTTGTCCAAATAATGTTTTTTTTTCCTTCTCAAGACAATTAATTCAGGGTGACGCAAATACGGCTTATATGCGAGAAAATACGGCCTAAATGCGAGAAAATACGGCCTATGTGCGAGAAAATACGGCCTATGTGCGAGAAAATACAGGCTAGATGGGAGAAAATACGGGCTAGATGCGAGAAAATACAGCCATATGTGAGAAAATAGCCTATATGCAAGAAAATATGGCCTGTATGCGAGAAAATATGGCTTATATGCAAGAAAATGTCTTAAATGCGAGAAAATAGCCTAAATGCGAGAAAATAAGGCCAATATGCGAGAAAATATGGCTTACATGCGAGAAAATATGGCCTATATGCGAGAAACTACGGGCTATATGCGAGAAAATACGGCTTATATGTGAGAAAATACGGCCTATATGCGAGAAATACGGCCTATATAGGAGAACATAGCCTAAATGCGAGAAAATAGCCTAAATGCGAGAAAATAGCCTAAATGCGAGAAAATAGCCTATATGCGAGAAAATACGGCCTATATTTGAGAAAATATGGCTTATATGCAAGAAAAAATGGCCTATATGCGAGAAAATACGGCCTACATGCGAGAAAATACAGCCTACATGCGAGAAAATAGCCTATATGCGAGAAAATACAGCCTATATGCGAGAAAATAGCCTATATGTGAGAAAATACGGCCTATATGTGAGAAAATATGACTTAGATGCGAGAAAAAATGGCCTATATGCAGCCTATTTACGAGAACATACGGCCAAATGTGAGAAAATACGGCCTATATGCGAGAAAATATGGCCTACATGCGAGAAAATACAGCCTTTATGTGAGAAAATACGGCCTATATGCGAGAAAATACTGGAATTCAGGGTACATACCTCGCGGTCTGGCTGGCATGGCTGGGCGTGTTGACGACAGTGGGCTCGGGGGAGGGACTCCTCGGCGGGGGAGGCGGGCTCTCCGGTTCCTCGGTCTCATCCAGAGGCTCCTCCTTAATGTGCACGGGCGGAAGTGTGGCGCCCAGTCCGCAGGCCACGGACGCCGGGAGCGGCATGGAGATGGAGGAGGGCGGGACGGACGCCGAGGCGGGTTGCAAGCCCGGCATTGAGCTCGACGAGGACGTCGAGGGTCCTGTCGGAGGTAGAACGGCGCCGAAAGGGTGGGCGAAGGGCAGTTGCGGCGGACCGCCAGGGTGCGGCGCCGAGGTGGGCGCCGGAAGTGGCGTGGAAGGCTGGTGGTTGGAAGATGGCGGCAGGCTTTGGGATTGGGTGAGGATTGGCGGTTGTGCCGGCGGCGGCTGGAGTTGTTGCCCCTGAGGCATGAGTTGAAGGGGGGGCGGGTGCGCCGAAGGGGGGTGGTGCGTGGAGAGGGAGCTGAGGGGCTTGAGGGCGGGGGGAGGCGGCAAGTTGGAAGGCATCTGCGGGAAGGGCGGAGCCGAAACGTGCGGCGGGTGCTTGTGCGATGGCGGCGTGGGGATCTGGGAGATGGGCGTGGTCGGGGGAGGCTTGATGTGGGGCATGGACATGGGCGCCGGGGGGAGGGGCTGCTCTCGGGGAGGCGGGCCCACGCCGTGAGAAGACTGTGAGGAGGCGGGGCTGTGTGGTCTGGCTTGCGGTAGAGGCGGGACTTGAGTCCCGGGGAAGCCCTGGTTGGGCATGACGAGGGGGTGTGGCATATGTGGGGGGACGGATTGAAGTGGGTGGGGCATGGGAGGAACGGGTCCGTGATGCGGGTTGGGTAGGGAGGGGAGTGGGGCGGGGGGGATGGAAGGCGGGGCTTGAGCCATAGGTGAGTGTGGGGAGGGGAGCCTTTGAGGGTGGAGGGAGCTTCCTGATTGGATGAGAGCTGTGGGGGTTTGGGGAAGTGGTTGGGGTAGGGTTGATGTGGGAGGAGTCGGTTGGGGAGGCGAAGGGGCGGAGATAGGGGGAGGGGGAGGTGGTGGTGGGGCGGAGGGAGGGGCCGATGAGGGGCCGGCTTGGCATTGGATGACAGCGGGGTGTTGGTTTTGGAGGAGAAGCTGTTGCTGGGCAGAAGAGTCTGAGTCACTCTCGTTGTCACGGGGACTGGGGATGCTGGGGGAAGAGCTGCGGTTGTCCTGGTCGATGTCCTTGGGGTCGCTGATTAGTTCCTCGTTGACGCTGCGGCCGTCCGAGCTCTCGCCTTCGCCTTCGGATGGCGAGTCCGGTCGGGTGAGTTCCTGGGGGAGGAGCAATGACAATTGGGAGTTAAGATAAGAGCTGGAAGGAGGGTTGAGGAGTGTGTTTGGAGGGGGAGGAGTCATAGGAGTCGTTGTTGGAATGACGGGAATTGGACTGGGATTTATCGGAAATTGGGTAAAAACATTTTTGGGGGGAAATTTGGCTTTTTAAAATATGCTCGCATATAAGCCACGCCCTCTTAAAATTGCATTAGAATTGTAGAATTTACAATTTCTCGCATATAAGCCGCCCCCTTAAAATTGCATTAAAATTGTAGAATTTGACAATTTTTTCTCGTATAAGCCGCCCCCATGATTCACAATTTTCACCCCCATATTCATGGTTTTGATCGTTATGGGATGTCCGGAACTGAAATGGGGCCGGAATTCTTTCGAAATTGGGTAAAAAAATAAAATAAAATAAATCTGGGTTTTCAAAATATGCTCGCATATAAGCCGCCCCTTTAAAATTGTTTATTTATATGCGAGTAAATACATAGAGTGAATAAATATGGACACTGACTTGTGTTTTGGTCTTTTTGGCGCTGGCCCTATCCGGTTCCTCCGTGTCCGAAGCTCCCTTCTCTCGTTGCCGTTTGACACTCTTCAGGGGTGACGGAGCCTCCTCTTTGATTTTCTGTGGAAGCCACAGAGAAACAACATTTGATTAAAAACATCGGAATAAAAAATGGCGGATATATTGACTCAATTTTTTACTTTGCTGGGCTTTTTCAAGCTATCCGTGCTATCCGTACTAGCGGCGCTAGGCGAAGTGCGCCCACTGGAGCGAAGATCCTCGTTGATTGGCGAGGCTCGGCCATCTGGGCTAGCCGTTTGCTTCTTGCGACCGCTACGTAGCGTTGACATCTAGTGGATGGGAGGATGTAGTGCAGATTGGGGTTGAAAAAATGAGCGATAGGTGGAATTAAAGCTAATTTTGTGGTAGAAAAAATGTAGCGTACCGAGCCTCGGTTGCGTCTAGTCCTCATGCTATGCTTCCCGCTAAGTCCATCCTCTTCCTCTTTGACGGGTTTGAACATAAATGGCGGAGGGTCCACGGGTTTTTCGATGGGGGGGAGCTCGCCGTACTTCTTGAAGTGGATTCGGCAGTCGGTGCAAAGTAAAATGTTCTCTCGGCCCCCGTGGTGCCAGTCCTTGGAGGCTGAAATAATGACAAACCAGAAGAAAAGACCAGTCAGTGAGTTGGAAAAATAAGGTTGGGGGGGTTACGTGGATTAGCGTTACAGCTGTGATTTGTTTTGGGGGAATTATGAGGGTAATGAGAGCTGGGAAGTTTAAGTTGGTGGTGATGTTGTTAATTAGAGTGGTTAAATGAGTCGAGGGGCGACGGATATTTGTAATATTTTTGTTTAAAAAATGGGTTATAATGGGAAAAAATATTTCTGGCATATTTTCATGTTTTTTTGCAGGATTACGGGTTAAAAATGCAAAAACAGCTAAGAAAAATATTTTTTTTTTTTTACAGCATAACTTTGTTTTTTTGCAGTTTTTTATCTGTTGTGCTTTTTTGCATTTTGTTTCGTAAGAAACGAACGACCGTGAAAAATTGGGTTATATTGCAAAAAATATTTTTGCAGAATTAATATTTTTGCTTAATATCTTTGCAGAATTAATATTTTTGCAGAATTAATATTTTTGCAGAATTAATATTTTTGCTGAATTAATTTTTTTGCGGTGTTCAACAAAAATGCAAAAAAATACGAAAATGTGACAAATTAAAAACCGGCAAAAATGGGTGAATACTGCAGAAATATTTTTTTCATAGCATAATGTTTTTTGCGGTTTTTCATTTTTTGGATTTTTGTGGTTTTTTTGCATTATAAATTGCAAAAAAACATGAGACATGGACAACCGTGAAAAACGGGGTTATACTGTAAAAAAAAATGTTTCTGACGTATTTCCACGTATTTTGCGATATTACGCAAAAAATGCAAAAACGCAAGAAATGAAAAACTGCAAAAAACTAGGTTAAACTGCCCAAAAAATATTTCTGAAGAATTCCAAGGTTTTTCAGTGTTCCGTAAAAAAATGTAAAAACTGCAAAAACACAAGAAATAAAAAACTGAAAAACAGGGTTAAATTGCATAAAATATTTCAGCAAAATTCCCATTTTTGGGGGGTTTTCTGTAAAAAATAAATTATGAACCCCCTCGCACAAACACAAGAAATGAAAAACAGTGAAAATTAGTTTTTTTGCATATTGACAGCCTTCCAAGGCAATTTTAAGCTCCACCCTTAAAATTGCCATACATTTTTTTTCGGAAAATGTAACCATTGTTTTGCATTATAACATTTCGTATTTGTCACCATGCATTTTCAAGCATGTCAAGTCTAATTTGTTCACATATAAACCATACCCTTAATTCAGTCCTCACAATTTTGAGTTACAAATACGGCTTATATGCCAGAAAATACGCTACATGACCCATTATCACCCAAGTCAAAATGGCGGCATCTTACTGGTGGTGAAGCAATGTCGGCAAGCGTAGCCCTTCAGCTCTTGTTCGCTGTCTTCGCTGTCAAAATCATCTTCGCTAGCCGAGCTGAGGTCCACTGCGTGACGACAAAGGACAGCCGGCATCAAACCTTTGTTTTTTTTTTTTAAACCTTGCGTGACGACTGTGAGATACGTACGGAATTCACTGGAGGGTGGACGGGAAGGAGTGTTGACAGGAGTGGACGCCGTCCGGGTCTTGATACGACGAAACACGGGTTGGCGGCGATGTCGGCGATGCGCTCGACAACTGGCCGCTTCGGGGGTTTTCTTCCAATAGTAGTAGAAGGTAATCAGCTCGCCCTGAAATAAAATCACAACACTGTTAACAAATGACTAATAAACAACCGGAATTTGGTCGTTTTTTTCTGGGTACTCTGGTTTCCACCCACATCCCAAAAACATGCATGCTAGGCTAACTGTACTCTAAATTGTTTCTAGCTGTGAGTGATTGGTTGTTTAATTGGTTGTTTGTCTCCTTGTGCCCTGTGATTGGCTGGACACTGATTCGGGGTGTGTACCCCGGATGGTGCCCATAGTTAGCTGGGATAGGCTCCAGCACCCCCTGAGGCGGCTTGGAACACGATATTTTTAGTTTTTGTATGTTGGAAGAGTCATTTTCACACACACACAGACACACATACTACACGCACTACACACAGACACTACAGACAGACACACTACAAAGACACTACACTGTC
This sequence comes from Stigmatopora nigra, assembly GCF_051989575.1. Taxonomy (NCBI): domain Eukaryota; kingdom Metazoa; phylum Chordata; class Actinopteri; order Syngnathiformes; family Syngnathidae; genus Stigmatopora; species Stigmatopora nigra. Next base: position 1,512,408 of record NC_135508.1, on the reverse strand, counting down.
ACACACTACACACTGACACACACTACACACTGACACACACAGACACCACACTCACAAACACACTACACAGACACTATATACATACTACACAGACACTACACACTGACACACACTACACACTGACACACACTACACACTGACACACACTACACACTGACACACACTACACACTGACACACACTACACACTGACACACACTACACACTGACACACACTACACACTGACACACACTACACACTGACACACACTACACACTGACACACACTACACACTGACACACACTACACCCTGACACACACTACACACTGACACACACTACACACTGACACACACTACACACTGACAAACACTACACACTGACACACACTACACACTGACACACACACACTACACTCACAAACACACTACACACAAAAACACACTACACACACACTATATACATACTACACAGACACTACACACTGACACACACACAGAAATTACACTCACAAACACACTACACACAAAAACACACTACACACAGACACTATATACATACTACACAGACACTACACAATGACACACACGACACACTGACACGCACATACTATACACAACCCACAAAAACACACAACACACACTATACACAACACACAAAAACACACTAGACACACTATACACAACACACAAAAACACACTAGACACACTATACACAACACACAAAAACACACTAGACAACACTCAAAAACACACTACACACACCATACACAACACACAAAAACATACTACACACACATTACATACACACACTGTTACACACACACTATACACAAAACACACTACATACATACACTGTTACACACACACTATACACACACTGTTACACACACTGTTACACACACACTATACACAAAACACACTACATACACACACTGTTACACACACTATACACAAAACACACTACACACACATACACTACATACACACACACACTACACACAGACACTACACACACATGGACACTACATAAACACACACACTACACACACACTACACACACACTACACACACACTACACCCACACACACCACACACCCACACAAAATCTTACAGTAGCTATAAGATGAAAAATTTAGCAAACTAAGGTGGCATCATATTTTAAACACTTATAATTCAAAAAATCCTCTATATAAAAAAGGGCAATCTTTTTAAAGTGAGACATAAGTCCACACCGGGATTTATAGTCGGTCTGTCGGGTTATGTTTGCACTGCGCCCTCGGCTGTCCGAGGATTAATCCAGAAGGCCGGCTGAATGCGGGTTTATTAGGATCAGAGCGCGGGTGGCAGCCTTTCCAGCGGGAACAAAAGAACACGCAGCAGGCTATGCTACGCCGCTGCTAATGAGGAACCAAAATGGCGCCCTTTCACCGCAAGAGTCAATTCAACTTTAATCAAACATTGGCCGGGGCAATTTTGCGGGTAAATGCAGCCCGCACAAAAGCGTGTCAGGAAATCAATACCCAAATGAAACATTAACACAGCCTGTAGATATGTACCGCCGCTAAGCGGATGCTAGCCCCGCCCACTTCTGCCATTATGACAAATTCACCAAGGTGCAATGTGGGTAAAATACTCAAGTCACCCATAATCTTTAAGGCACCCATTCACTATTATCCATTTGTTAAACCGCTATTGGACAAAGCTAAGTGGTTAGCGCCTCACAGTTCTGGGATCAGGGTTCGATTCCCAGGTTAGTTTTGCCTCCGGGCTTGTGTGGGTTTTCTTTGGGTACTCTGGTTTCCTCCTACATCCCCAAAACATGCATGCTAGGCTAATTAAACTCTAAATTGTGTCCTACCATAATTCAAAAACATGCTAGGCTAGCTGGTTGAACACGCTAATTTGCCCTTAGCGACAGGTGATTGGTTGTTTGTCTTCTTGTGCCCTGTGATTGGCTAACCACTAATTCAGGGTTCCCTAAATTGCCTGGGAGAGGCTCCAGCACCCCGGCTACTCAGAGATTGCTAACTAGCTAAAAGTGATTGGTTGTTTTCCTCATCATGTTCTTCCGTAATTCAAAAACATGCATGCTAGGCTAGCTGGTTGAACACTAAATTGTCCATTGGATAGGCTCCAGCACCCCCCCACTACTCAGAGATTGCTAGCTAGCTAAGAGTAATTGGTTATTTTCCTCATTATGTTCTTCCATAATTCAAAAACATGCATGCTAGGCTAAGCTAGCTGGTTGAACACTAAATTGCACTTGGCTATTAAGGGTGATTGTTTTTTTTGTCTTCTTGTGCCCTGTGATTGGCTGGCTAACAATTTAGGGTGTCCCTAATTTGCCTTGGCTAGGCTCCAGCACCCCCTGCTACAAAGAGATTGCTATTCTGATGTTATGATCAAAACATTTGACTGAAAACTGCTTTGACCGAGTAATAACGAATTTTTAAAGACATTTAAATGAAATTTCCTTATGTCATGAGTTTCCACTATGCAGAGGCAAACCTTTAAAGTTATTTTTTTATCAGGTATTTTTAATAGATTCAAATCTGTGCGAGTTTCGTGGATAAAAAGAGCAACTTTAAGAAGTTTGAGGAAACTGTAGCACCCAGAGAAAACCCACAGAGAACATTCAAACTCCACACAGTGAGAACCGACTCGGGTTCGAACCCAGAACCACCAAACCAACGCACTAACAACTCGGCTATCCAATATAACATATATATTCCTAAAAAAAATAACACCATGGTAAAGTGTAGAGTGTCTTTGGCTTGCCGTGACATAGAAAGACTCCGCCCACCCCCAAGATCCCGCCCCCTCAAGCCTCTCCCCCACCTCAATGGCTGCCCACTAAAGCGGAACGGCCCAGTACATAGTGTGCCGCCGCCACTCGGCAGAACAGGAATTGGCGACAACATAAGCTCGGCATTATGAAGCTTTTTTAGAAAGCTTCCATCTGCACCAGCATTCTGCCGCCTGGATTATCCGACATGGAAAGGGTTTAGCCTCCTAACACGCCATTTTGCTTCCCTTTCCATTTATCCATACTTTAAATGTTTCTTTACAAATAAACAGAAATACTAAGATAACATCATAAAAAATATTCGACGTCTTTACTCTAAGGAGGCTCTGAAACGTAGGAAACAAGAAAAAATAATTCAATAACAGTAATACCTTGACATACAAGTGTCCCAACATACAAAAAAATTGACATGAGGACAATTCTGAACACATTTTTGCCTTGAGATAAGAGACAATTTTGAGATACGAGCATTTTTTTTCAGCGGGTCAGAACGGATACATGTCTATTTAGTTATTTCATATGGGAAAATTTATTTGAGATATGAGTGTCCCAACATTGGAGAAATTTGACATATGCGGAACATTTTGAACACTTTTGCCCTGAGATAAGAGAAATTTGAGATACGAGCAGACAATTTTTTTTTTCAGCGGGTCAGAATGGATACATTTCTATTTAGTTATTTTATTTGGGAAAACTTGATTTGAAATACAAGTGAATTGACATATGAGCTGGGACCTGTTACGCATTGAGCTCATATCTCAAGGTATTACTCATTTTTAGGTATTTTTTTTCTGAGGGTGGGAAGGGATTAATTTGTATTTAGTGATTTGATATGAGAAACATTTATTTCAGATACGGGTGAATTGACATACGAGCTCAGTCGCGTTACACATTGAGCTCATATCTCAAGGTATTACTCTATTTTTTTTATTTTTTTTTCCTGAGGGTGGGAATGGATTAATTTGTATTTAGTCATTTTATGTGGGGAATATTGATTTGAGATACGAGTGAATAGACACGAGCTAGGTCGCGTTATGCAATGAACTCGTATCTCAAGGTATTACTCTATTTTTAGTTTTTTTCTGAAGGTGGGAATGGATACATTTCTATATTGTTATTTTATGTAGCAAAAATGTATTTGACATAAGAGTGAATTGGCATATGAGCTTGGTCGCAGAACACATTAAGCTCGTATCTCAAGGTATTAGTTTATCCTATTTTTAGGTGTTTATTTTCAGAGGGGGGAACATATTAATTTGTATTTACATATTTTATATGGAAAAACTGATTTGAGATACGAGTAAATTGACATAAGAGCTCAGTTCCATAACACATTAAGCTCCTATCCCAAGGTATTACTCCACTTTTTTGGGGGGCAATGGAATGACTCAAAGTAAATATTGTTAATAAAACATTTACAATGTACAAAATGTGGAATTATGGTGATGTTTTGGACATTCCTTTCCATTCATCCACAGGCTAATTACTGGTTGGGAGGGGTGGGGGGTTGCGTTACTGAAGGCGAGGAAGGCTAAACTCCCGCGTTTACACCCTGGTCCGTCCGTCCGGCTAAGGACGGAACAGATGGTTTCTGTTTTTCCTGGCAGATTTGCGACACAGCCACAAAAGGCCCCTGCTTTGACAGGAAGCCAAACGCTTGAGGCAGTTACTGGCAGGACGACGACCACGGGAAGAAAGCCCAAACACAGCAGAGCTGGAAAAAAAGGGGGAGGGGCCAAGTGCCGAGAAGGTGGAGGAAAAGCCAGCCAGCGGTGGATAGCAAAGGCCAACAAAAGCGCAAAATCCGACCCAAAAGCGCCTACAAAAACAGCAAATCTCTAGGCTAAATATCGGGTGCTTAGAAAATACAGGTTCTGGTTTAAGGTGTCTTCATATCTGGCAACCTTGGGCAATTGCTACCCTTATTAGTGATTGTAATTCCCCTTATTAAGCGATAAAAATATGTAAAAATGCAACGTGGTTCATATTTATATTATTTTACCTATATTATATTACATATTATATTATATTATATTATATTATATTATATTATATTATATTATATTATATTATATTATATTATATTATATTATATTATATTATATTATATTATATTATATTATATTATATTATATTATATTATATTATATTATATTATATTATATTATATTATATTATATTATATTATATTATATTATATTATATTATATTATATTATATTATATTATATTATATTATATTATATTATATTATATTATATTATATTATATTATATATTATATTATATTTTATGTTATGTTGTTATGTTATGTTGTTATGTTATGTGTTATGTTATATGTTATGTTATATGTTGTTATATGTTATGTTATATGTTATGTTATATGTTATGTTATATGTTATGTTAAATGTTATGTTGTTATGTTATATTATATTATTTCATCCAATATTTGAGAAAATTTCATTGGTTGCAGTAGCAAGACAGACACAGAAGACATTGTAAACCTAGTTACAAAAATGGAGTCACATATAGGAAGTCCACTAAGAAAAAAATAAAATAAAATCCAAATAACTAACACTAGTAGCCTAAAAATCTCACTAGCGTAGCAATTAGCTTCAACATTAGCGCCACAAATCAGGTCCAAAGAAAGACAAATAGAAGATGCCTCGTGGCCCCTGAATAGTCAAAAAAAAGACCAGAACAAATACGGGTGTGAAAGGGAGGTTCAAAAAGACAAGCTCGCCCTGCTGCGCGCAGCTTTTCAGCGGGAGAATGACTGAATAAGCTGAAGAATCAGCACTCATGTTTTTCCTGTTCTAAGCGCTTTTCCCAATGAAAGCAGATTGGATGACAACACAGGCCTTTTTATGCGGGAGGCTAAAAAAGCGAGTCCCCCTCCCCCTCCTAAAAAAAACAACAACATTGCCAACCACAACTAACTGAACTATAGCTGGCTAAGCTCCGCATCCTACCCTTTAAAAAATTGCTTAGCCTTGACAATGTGACATCATAACCTGATTATCAATTCCGGTATCCATTTTTGTAGTTTTTTGGATAAAATTGGATAAATTAATGATAAATTTGATTAATTAATTCGATAACCTGATTATCTTATAATATATAATATTAATTTCAGTATTTGCACTATTTTTCTGTATTTTTTTGGATAAAATTGGATAAATTAATGATACATTTAATTTATTTATTTGACTATTAAATCGATTAATCGGAAAAGTTTCACTTTTTTAGCAATGAATGTCACAATTTCTTTCATTTTCTGATCCGGTTACCCTCACAAGAGTTGTGGGGGGTGCCGATAACCTGTTTATCTTATAATATATTATATTAATTTCAGTATCCATACTATTTTTTGTATTTTTTTTTGGATAAAATTTGATAAATTAATGATAAATTTCATTAATTTATTCGACTATTAAATGGATTAATCGGAAAAGTTTCACTTTTTTTTGCAATGTAAGACACAATTTCCTTCATTTTCAGATCCGGTTACCCTCACAAGAGTTAAAAATAATATTTTACTACATCTAACAAACCATTAGGGTAATAATGTAAACAAAACAATTCTTCACTTTAATACCGTTTTCCTCGTATCTCAAAGCAAAAATTGACCCGGAATTTTACTCGTATCTCAAAGCAAATATTGGCCCAGAATTTTCCCCGTATCTCAAAGCAAAATTTGGCCTGGAATTTTCCTCGAATCTCAAAGCAAAAATTGACCCCAAATTTTCATCGTATCTCAGAGCAAAAATTGGCCCAGAATTTTCCTCGTATCTCAGAGCAAAAATTGACCCAGAATTTTACTCGTATCTCAAAGCACAAATTGGCCCAGAATTTTCCTCGTATCTCAAAGCAAAAGTTGACCCCGAATTTTCATCGTATCTCAAAGCAAAAATTGACCTGGAATTTTCGTCGTATCTCAAAGCAAAAATTGGCTTGAAATTTTCCTCATATCTCAAATTTCTCCAATATTGAGACACTCATGTCATGGTATTACTGTAGGTATGAACAGTCGAAACAGACTACAACTGGCCCCCCAACCCAGAAAAAACGAAGGGCCTTCACAATATGCTATAGCTGAAAAAACTAGTGGTCCGAACTTGGCTAAATACATTAAATACATACGTGTTATGATTTTTTTTTATCATATGGGGCTAAACAGGAGCATGTAGCGCAGGGGTGTCAAACATACGGCCCGCGGGCCGGGTCCGGCCCGTCTGATGGTTCGGTACGGCCCGGGGAAGAAAGCTGCATTGTATAAAAAAAATATGAATTTTCTTTAAAATTTGTAGTTCTTGTATTATCCGCTAGGGGCGCAGTGTTTAAGTACGTGCAGACAACATGAATTGACATTTATTTATGTTCTTATGTTATTCTCTTGTTCATAATATATTGTTCATAACGTAAAAGGACAATTATTTTAATAAATATTTTGATAATTTACTCATTCTTTGCACTAATTATTAGTATTAGTGACTAATACAAAGGAAAAAAGTGGGTGTAATTTTGCAATGAGTTTGACACCCCTGATGTAGCAGGCGGGTGCGCACATGCTAGTAGCGAGAACATGGAGGTTTATTGTTGGACTCGTGTTCTGGAGGTAGGGATTTACACGAGGGGGGAGGAAATAAACAAGAGCTTTCCTGCGGGTATTAGCCGCCGCTGGCTTCCATCAGCACAAATGCAAGTTCAATCAGAAGCCAAGTTTTTTCTAGCTAGCAGGTTAGCTAACATCTATCATTTTTGTTCTTTACTTGCTGTTATTTACTGTATTTTCTAGCATAAAAGTCACCTCCGCATATAAGCCACACCCTTAAAATTGCCTTAAAATCTTTGAATTTTACAATTTCCCTCGTATCTTCCAGCAGGTAGCTAGCTAGCTAGGAGGTTAGCTAACCACTAGCTTTTATTCATTACTCCCTGTTATTTAGCATATTTTTTCGCACATTAGCCGCTTCCGCGTATAAGCCACACCCTTAAATCGTTGAATTTGACAATTTTCCTTGAAGCCAAGTTTTTTCTAGCAGCTAGCTAGCTGGTTCGCTAACATCTAGCTTTTATTCTTAACTCCCTGTTATTTTAAGTATTTTCTCACATATTAGACGCCTCCGCGGATAAGCCACACCCCTAGAATTGCCTTAAAATCGTTGAATTTTCCAATTTTCCTAGTAATTCATTCAAAGACATCAAAATAAATTTTATTAAACAATGCCTCCCATTTTTTTCTGCCACTTTTCATTTTCGGGCATGTCAAGACCAATTTATGCGCATATAAGCCGTACCCTCGATTCAGTCATCATTTTTTTTAGCTACAAATGCGGCCTATATGCGAGAAAATATGGTAACTTTTTGAGCAAAAAATGAACTAGTGCAGCCTACATGATATCTAGTTGTCCCGAATGAGGGCCGCGAACCAAGGTTTGACACCCCTGGTCGATAATAGAAGCATAAGATTGTGTTTTGGCATTTTTTGGTCGCAACAGAGAGCAAAATGAAGCGGCAAAATGACAAACTAAATTGATGACATTTGAATATTTCTTAACACATTCCTTTTTACTTGACTTTGTACTTTTTTACTTTAATGATGAGTGATGAGTATGTTAATACTTTAGTCCTTTTTCTGTTTATGTTTCATATGAACTATTAACGGATGCACTTTTTTTTATATGTATCCTATCTTGTGCTGACCCGGCCCATCTGTCACATTTTTTAAGTCAATTTTATGTCTATTATCAACCAAAAAAGTTGCAATACCTCAAATCTGACTAACAAAAAAAATAGTATTTTTTTTATGATTTGGATACAAATATTTCATGTGTATATATATATATATATGTATGTATGTATGTATGTATGTATGTATGTATGTATGTATGTATGTATGTATGTATGTATGTATGTATGTATGTATGTATGTATGTATGTATGTATGTATGTATGTATGTATGTATGTATGTATGTATGTATGTATGTATGTATGTATGTATGTATGTATGTATGTATGTATGTATGTATGTATGTATGTATGTATGTATGTATGTATGTATGTATGTATGTATGTATGTATGTATGTATGTATGTATGTATGTATGTATGTATGTATGTATGTATGTATGTATGTATGTATGTATGTATGTATGTATGTATGTATGTATGTATGTATGTATGTATGTATGTATGTATGTATGTATGTATGTATGTATGTATGTATGTATGTATGTATGTATGTATGTATGTATGTATGTATGTATGTATGTATGTATGTATGTATGTATGTATGTATGTATGTATGTATGTATGTATGTATGTATGTATGTATGTATGTATGTATGTATGTATGTATGTATGTATGTATGTATGTATGTATGTATGTATGTATGTATGTATGTATGTATGTATGTATGTATGTATGTATGTATGTATGTATGTATGTATGTATGTATGTATGTATGTATGTATGTATGTATGTATGTATGTATGTATGTATGTATGTATGTATGTATGTATGTATGTATGTATGTATGTATGTATGTATGTATGTATGTATGTATGTATGTATGTATGTATGTATGTATGTATGTATGTATGTATGTATGTATGTATGTATGTATGTATGTATGTATGTATGTATGTATGTATGTATGTATGTATGTATGTATGTATGTATGTATGTATGTATGTATGTATGTATGTATGTATGTATGTATGTATGTATGTATGTATGTATGTATGTATGTATGTATGTATGTATGTATGTATGTATGTATGTATGTATGTATGTATGTATGTATGTATGTATGTATGTATGTATGTATGTATGTATGTATGTATGTATGTATGTATGTATGTATGTATGTATGTATGTATGTATGTATGTATGTATGTATGTATGTATGTATGTATGTATGTATGTATGTATGTATGTATGTATGTATGTATGTATGTATGTATGTATGTATGTATGTATGTATGTATGTATGTATGTATGTATGTATGTATGTATGTATGTATGTATGTATGTATGTATGTATGTATGTATGTATGTATGTATGTATGTATGTATGTATGTATGTATGTATGTATGTATGTATGTATGTATGTATGTATGTATGTATGTATGTATGTATGTATGTATGTATGTATGTATGTATGTATGTATGTATGTATGTATGTATGTATGTATGTATGTATGTATGTATGTATGTATGTATGTATGTATGTATGTATGTATGTATGTATGTATGTATGTATGTATGTATGTATGTATGTATGTATGTATGTATGTATGCATGCATGCATGCATGCATGCATGCATGCATGCATGCATGCATGCATGCATGCATGCATGCATGCATGCATGCATGCATGCATGCATACATACATACATACATACATACATACATACATACATACATACATACATACATACATACATACATACATACATACATACATACATACATACATACATACATACATACATACATACATACATACATACATACATACATACATACATACATACATACATACATACATACATACATACATACATACATACATACATACATACATACATACATACATACATACATACATACATACATACATACATACATACATACATACATACATACATACATACATACATACATACATACATACATACATACATACATACATACATACATACATACATACATACATACATACATACATACATACATACATACATACATACATACATACATACATACATACATACATACATACATACATACATACATACATACATACATACATACATACATACATACATACATACATACATACATACATACATACATACATACATACATATATATATATATATATATATATATATATATATATATATATATTAAGAAAATAAGAAGAAAATGGTACCGTTTCTTTGTTTGGCAGAAGTTCTTTCCGGATCCTGAAGAAGTTCTTGCCGAACTGTCTCAAGCCTTTAATGAAGCGTTTCTGCAAAAAAAATATGACAGATAAAAAAAACCCTGTTAGCAAAATGTCACATTCCCTAAAACTCCCCCAAAAACAAAAATAATTTAACTTGACTGCCCTTTAATTTGTGTATCAAAAAAAAACATAAATCCCCCAAAAAGCATGGCACAAACATTAAAACATCAATTAATTTATTATTTATTAATTTACTTATTTTCACTTTCTTGCAAAAAAGTGAGTATGGGACGAATAAAGTTTTTTTTTTAAGTAAAACAGAGGAAATGACAAGTAAGGCAACAACCAGTTTTTTTTGTCTAAAACAAAAGACACATGTTAATCCCAAAAGTTAAATCCAAAAAGTACACCAAAAACACTCTCTCAAAACCTACAAAATATCACCAAATCATTAAAAACAACATTCCTAAATCAACAATTTAGCTTAAAAAATAAACTAACAACCCTAAAAAAAATGAAAAAACCCTACATTCAAAAAGTACACCAAAAACACTCTCTCAAAACCCACAAAATATCACCAAACCATTATTAAAAAAACATTCCTAAATCAACAATTTAGCTTAAAAGATAAACTAACAACCCTAAAAAAATGAAAAAACCCTACATTCAAAAAGTACATCAAAAAACACCCCTTTAAAACCCACAAAATCTCACTAAACCATTATAAAAAATCATTCATAAATCAACAATTTAGCTTAAAAGATAAACTAACAACCCTAAAAAAATGAAAAAAAACCTACATTCAGAAAGTACACCAAAAACACTCAAAACCCACAAAATATCACCAAACCATTATTAAAAAAAACATTCCTAAATCAACAATTTAGCTTAAAAAATAAACTAACAACCCTAAAAAAATGAAAAAACCCTACATTCAAAAAGTACACCAAAAAACACCCCTTTAAAACCCACAAAATCTCACTAAACCATTATAAAAAATCATTCATAAATCAACAATTTAGCTTAAAAGACAAACTAACAACCCTAAAAAAATGAAAAAACCCTACATTCAAAAAGTACACCAAAAACACTCAAAACCCACAAAATATCACCAAACCATTATTAAAAAAACATTCCTAAATCAACAATTTAGCTTAAAAAATAAACTAACAACCCTAAAAAAAATGAAAAAACCCTACATTCAAAAAGTACACCAAAAACACTCAAAACCTACAAAATATCACCAAATCATTAAAAAACATTCTTAAATCAACAATTTAGCTTAAAAGACAAACCAACAACCCTGACAAAAATGAAAAAAACCTACATTCAAAAAGTACACCAAAAACACTCTCAAAACCCACAAAATATCACAAAAAAACATTTAAAAAACCATTCCTAAATCAACAATTTAGCTTAAAAAATAAACTAACAACCCTAAAAAAAAATGAAAAAACCCTACATTCAAAAAGTACACCAAAAACACTCAAAACCCACAAAATATCACCAAACCCTTTAAAAAACATTCCTAAATCAACAATTTAGCTTAAAAGACAAACTAACAACCCTAAAAAAATGAAAAAACCCAAACAAATCCTTAAAAAAACACTTTTCCCAACAACTAAGAATCCTTCAACATCCAAAAACATCAATTCCCCTTCAAAAATCCCTAAAAAAAACAACAAATCTCCAAACACTCATACCCCAACTACGTAGACAACTCACAGATTTACGTCTCCACTCCCGTAGAATAGCCACGGTCCGTTTTTTAGCGAGTAACTCCCGCAAAAGTCCCGCCGGATCAACCCACGTTTCAACATCCAGCCGGCGTACAAAAAAACGGACCAGTCGCAAAGTAAATCCAACGACCACTCCGATGTTCCACTGCTACTTTCCCCCCTTCTTGTTTTTTTTGGGGGTGCCGTGGGCAAAGTAGAGGGGGGGACAGCAAGAAATAGCTTGTCACCCTCGCTCTTCCACTACAAAGGGGAAGGCTTTACATGTGATCTTTCTGCAAGAGAGCCTCTGGTTTTCCAAGTAGGGAGGAGCTAAAACCCGGACTGGACTTTTTGTGTTTTTTTTTTACCGTTTATACGCAGAAAATCTGGCGTTTTAACGACAAAAAAACCCACGTTTAGAGTCCGGGATGAGACGTTTAAGGGTCATGAAGGGTGAGGAAATAAGCCACGCGTTGGGAAAGGGTCTCAAACGTGGAAAAGGGGGACGGGGGGTGAGAACAAAAACCAGACATGGAGTTTTTGGAAGATTTTCCATGCCGTACGATGAATGTTATGTAACCAAAACAATGTTTACTAGGGAGAAAATGAGGGAAATATGAGAGGAGGCTATGAAGAAGGGTTTTTATGGGGATTTATATGGGGGAGGGATGGAGGGAATTGTATGTAGGGGGTGCTGGAGGTGAGTTTTGTGAGGGGAAGTAAGGGAGGTGTATTGGTAAGGTCAAGGGTCAAATGTTTTTGTGAATTTTTCAATGGTTTTGGTTGGGAGTTATGTTCGGAAATTAGAATTTATGAAAATAAATGGTGTTTTTTGGGTGATTTCGGGACTTTTTAAAGGACAAAGTGATAGCTAAAGTGTATTTTTAATGGTTTTATGGGTATACAGTGGGAGCTCTACTTACATTTTTTTTTGTAACTTGGATTTTTGTAAGTAGAGGAGTACTTTTTGGGTAATAATGATAGCTAAAGTGTATTTTTTAATGGTTTTATGGGTATACAGTGGGATCTCTACTTATAATTTTTTTGTAACTTGGATCTTTGTAAGTAGAGGAGTACTTTATAGGTAATAATGATAGTGTATTTTTTTGACGTCTTTACGGATATACAGTGGGACCTCTACTTGGAAATAAAAAATAGAGGTACATTTTAGCTTATAGGATAACAGATGCCCATCAAAAGAGCCACATTTGGCTCGCGAGCCATGGGTTCCTTTTTTGAGGGTAAATTACAACACTTTGAATATGAAAGTCTCAGAATTTTTTGGGGCATTTTTACACTGTTACTAATCAACTAGCATCCATGAGAGAAGGAAATGAAAATTAGATTTAAACAAGCCACATGTGACTTGTGAGCCATAGTTTGCCTACCTCTTTTTTGGTCATTTTAACACTTTAATTTTTTTTACGCTGTTGCTAATTAATTAGCATTTTAGCTTACAGGTTAGCTGACGGCCATGTGCACCCATCAAAACAGCCACATGTGGCTCATGAGCCACACGAAGTCTCCAATTTTTTTTAATAACAAAATTGTGATGTTATTTTTAATCAACGAGTATCCACAGCAGTATGAAATAAAAATGACGATGTCAACAGTTCTATCAATACATTTTTAGCTTACACATTAGCGGACACCCATCAAAAGAGCCAGGTGAGGCTCATGAGCATCCAACTCTTGGACTACATTTCAACGACGTAAATAGCCAGATAAAAAAACTGAAAGGGTTCCATTACATAAATTCAGACTATCAGCGAGGTTTTTGATCAACCACCAGATAGCGCTGTCGACAACCGGCACGCATTTCGCCGTCAAAACACAACTGACCGATATATTTGCCAACTAAAAAGTGCAACTCACTCAAAAAGTGTCCAATTTTTGACCCGCAATACTTCACTTTTTAAACCAAAAACGACAAGCTAACAAACGTAGCAAAAGTTAGCCATACGGTTTAGCTCTCATTCTATCTCCGTCCTAATTATGTCACCTTAATTACGTTCCCAACTATATAATTTAAGAGTCTGTCATGTACTCCCCCCACATCTTGGTCACTAGAGTTTTTCTCCCCCTCCTTCTCTACACGTCGGCTCCGGTTTTAAGACTCCATTTCGGCTCGCCGCTCTCCAGCCGAGCTAATAAATCATCCGCCAATCTGCGCCCTGAGTCGCTCTGCCCCTGCTCTTATGGCTCGGCCCCCCCGTTGCCATGGCAACGCGGCGCCGGAGGCGGGGTTTAGGAGAAGCTATGGAGGGCGACCAAATGGCAAACCGCCGCCGCCATGTAGAAATGGCAAAAGCGCGTTCCAGAAAGGAGGCGGATTTGGGACCGCCCCCAGTTTCCTGTCTCCATTGTGAGGAGTTTTGGGGGGTACAAAAGGGGGCAGAAAAAACTCAATACTAGGTCTTTCTCGCTTATTGCCACTTCCTGCTTAATCGCACAATGCAATGCTGGAAGTCGTGAAACTGATTTAGAGTTTTAGTTTAACTTATTTAAAGAGGGATAGCATATATTAATGAACATACAGTAATACTTCGACAGACGTGTAGTTTGAGATATGAGTCAAGTTTAGAGCACTGGTGTCAAAGTGGCGGTCCGCGGGCCAAATCTGGTCCGGCGCATTATTTTGTGCGGCCCGGGAAAGTAAAATGATGAGTGCTGACTTTCTGTTTTGGGATAAAATTAAAATGAAGAGTATAGATGTATATTTAATTTCCTGATTTTCCCTTTTAAATACATAATTGTAATTTTTAAATCCATTTGATCTATTTTTAGTTAAAAAATCATTTTGTAAAATCTAAAAATATATTTTAAAAAAAAGTAAAATAAAGATTGTTTCAGATCTATAAAACGGAATATTAAATAATATAAATAATATATTATATTTCCTGATTTTCCTTTTAAATACATAATTGTAATTTTTAAATCAATTTTATCTGTGTTTAGTTCAAAAATCATTTTGTAAAATCTAAAAATATATTTAATAAAAAGCTAAAATAAAGATTGTTTTAGATCTATAAAACTGAATATTAAATAATATAAATAATATATTACATTTCCTGATTGTCCCCCTTTTTAAATCAATAATTGTCATTTTTTAATCATTTTTTTCGGTGTTTTTAGTTAAAAAAAATAAAATAAACATTGTTTTAGATCTATAAAAAATTCCAGTTCTTTTAATCCATTTATTAAATCTTAATATACAGTAATCCCTCGTTTATCGCTACTTCACTACTACAAAAGTGGACTTGATAGTCCAGAACGAATTGACCCTGAAACCCGAAATATGGAATGTATGTAAACGATAACATTAAAGTTTTTTGTTATAAACAGCAAGACGAGGAGGGTGGCTGGCACGAGTCTCCCCTCGGTTTCCTTTCCAGCTCAACGGAGTTGGCAAGCAGTTGGAAACATCCATCAAGTGAAGACAAGGGCGGAGGAGAGATAAGCCGTGGCTGGCTGGGGAATATAGACCTCCAAACCCACTGCAGTCGTTCATCTTGGTGACACGGTGACAGACTGCAAAAGTGCAGCCACTGCTGTTTGTTTACGTGGCCGTTAGCGGGATTGCTATGTGAAATTAGCTCAGACATGGGAAAACTGCGGCCCCACTAACGCCACCACTACCACTAAGACTACCACCACCACCACTATTACTACCACTAACGCCACCACCACCATCATTACTACTATCACTACAAAAGCTACTACTACTACTAAGACGACTACTACTATCACTACAAAAGCTACTACTAGTACTAAGACGACTACTACTATCACTACAAAAGCTACTACTACTACTACTACTACTACGACGACTACTACTATCACTACAAAAGCTACTACTACTAAGACTACTACTATCACTACAAAAGCTACTAGTACTAAGACTACTACTATCACTACAAAAGCTACTAGTACTAAGACTACTACTATCACTACAAAAGCTACTAGTACTAAGACTACTACTATCACTACAAAAGCTACTACTACTAAGACTACTACTATCACTACAAAAGCTACTACTTCTACTAAGACTACTACTATCACCACAACTCCTTCCACCACCCGTACTAATACTACTACCACCACTCGTGCTGATACTACTACCACCACTCGTACTAAGACTACTACCACAACTCGTACTAAGACTACTATCACCACTCATACTAAGACTACTATCACCACTACTAAGACTACTACCACAACTACTGAGGCTACTATCACCACTACTAAGACTACTACCACCACTACTGAGACTACTACCACCAATACTAAGACTACTACCACCACTACTTAGACTACTATCACCACTACTAAGACTACTACCACCACTACTTAGACTACTATCACCACTACTAAGACTACTACCACCAATACTAAGACGGCTACCAGCACTACTACTACCACTACCATTTCAAAGACTACTACCGCCACTACTACTACCACTACCATTTCAAAGACTACTACCACCGACACTACTACTACTACCACTACCATTTCAAAGACTACTACCACCACCACTACTACTACTACCACTACCATTTCAAAGACTACTACCACCACTACTACTACTACCACTACCATTTCAAAGACTACTACCACCACTACTACTACTACCACTACCATTTCAAAGACTACTACCACCACTACTACTACTACCACTACCATTATAAAGACTACTACCCCCACTACTACTACTACCACCACTACTACTACCACCACTACCAAGACTACTACCACCACCATCACTACTAACACCACTACCACTACTACTACCACCAATGTATTGAGCACTCATAGTACAGACTGTATTCATCTATTATTTCAAGAGTGGATTCCAGGATTAGGCTGCAGCAGCTCTTTCCCGTTTGATGCGCGCGAGTCAAAGCGGAGGGTGACGGGTGACCTTGAGTCAGGCCAACGCAATCATTCCGGCAGCGCTGGCTGTCACAAGCGTTCACGTCTCTCATACATACAGTGAGGGGCTCCGAAGGGGGCGGGGCAAGAGCAGAAGCAGACAGAGATAATGAAGCTCCACCTGGAGAAACCACAGCACGGTGGTGACAAAGTGATGGCTCGGGGGCTAGATTCGGACCGCTACGTGTTTTTTTGGGGCCCGCAAAATTAAAGCGTGTCGACTTGATGGTTTAGAAATTAGATTTAAGATTGAAAAGTTTTCCCTTAAGAAAATGAATTCACATTTATTTCATTTAAAAAAATATATGTATTTAATTTGATTATATTAAAAAATAATACATTCTTAAAGGCTGAAAATAAAAAATACTAATATATCAATTTTTCCACTTATTTATATTAAGTTAATAAAAAAATAAAATATTTTTTTAAAACCATCAATGGTTTAAAAATAAAAATATTTTAATAAATATAGCTGAAAATATTTACTTTTTTCTCATTTTAGTGTTTAATATTTACCTTCCCTCCTTTTAATTAAATTTAAAAAATATATTTGAACATGCACAGTGTTTTTTCCTATTTCTTTCTAAACCAAAATTATTTTTAAACTATTAAAAAATTAAAATAAAACAGATGCTTACTCTTCTCATTTTAGTGTTTAATATTTACTTATATGTTTTCCTTTGTATTTAAAAAAAGAAAATAAATATTAATTTATAACATTAATATATTCCTTTTTTGATGAAATTGTAAATTAATAAAACAAAAAAAAAAGCAAAAAAATGTGCATTTAACAAATCTTAATTTCTACAAATAATCAATTATAAAACCCTTCAAATAATTAGCCGATTTATTTTGGCATCCTAACTGAAACTGATTAAAAAAAGACCCTTCACAAAGAATGTATTCCACTTGAGTAATAAGCAGCGAGTGACACGGGCCGTCCCCCCCCTTGTCCGCCATTTTCCGACTGGATTGAAATGGCGGATAAGATTACATGCGCTCTCCAGACTTCCGCCCTTAAGATTTATTCGCTGAGCGATAAAGCGGATGCAGCTGCTTTGGAGGCCAGAACAAGCCGTAAAGTGTTTTCCCTGATGTTTCCTTTCGGGAGACTCGCCTAAAAACGCAACTTCAGCCTCAACATACTCTCAACGGCTCCCTCTACAGGCATCTACTTGCCTCTGTCAATTTAGGTCGAGTATACAGTCATACCTCTACTTACGAATGCTTACTGACATGTCGAGGTACCACTGTACAGTGCTACCTCTACTTACAAATTTCTCGACATACAAATTTCTCGACATACAAATTTCTCTACTCACAAAATTCTCTACTCACAAAATTCTCTACTCACAAAATTCTCTACTCACAAAATTCTCTACTTACAAAATTCTCTACTTACAAAATTCTCTACTTACAAAATTCTCTACTTACAAAATTCTCTACTTACAAAATTCTCTACTTACAAAATTCTCTACTTACAAAATTCTCTACTTACAAAATTCTCTACTTACAAAATTCTCTACTTACAAAATTCTCTACTTACAAAATTCTCTACTTACAAAATTCTCTACTTACAAAATTTTCTACTTACAAAATTCTCTACTTAAGTATGTAAAATGTGGCTCTACTTACAAATATTACAAGTAGCCTTTCCAGTGCAGTGGTACCTCGAGATATGAGCTTAATTTGTTCCGGGGACACAGCTCTTATGTTGATTTACTCGTAACTCAAATGAAATTTTCCCATAGAAATGAACTAAAAACTAATTATTTGGTTCCAACCCTCTGAAAAATACAGTAAAAACAGAATATTGGATTGGAAAAACAGAATATTGGATTGGAAAAACATTTTGATTTGTTCTAATTCGACATCAATTAACAAAGTAACAAATACTAGTGGTTTAATAGTACTAAAATGTGTTTAATAGTACTAAAATTAGAGACAGACTTTTTGCACGGCAACACGCTCATAACATAAACAAATTTAAATGAACTTGGATTACGATGTAGAAACACTCAAAAATAAATTTAATCTAACCTTACACTAAATTTAACTATAATTTTGTTTATAATTTTGTTTGAAATTGTGATACATTTCTTGACTCTATTAGCCCCGCCTCCACCCTGACTTTCAGATGCAACCTATCTGGGTTATTTGCTTTTGTCTTCCCTTCAAAATATTCACAAAATGATGTACACAAATGTCCTCACAATAGGATAACGCACAACCACTTGCCAACAAGAAGTAGTATATATACTCCTCTCGTATTTGCGAACAAGCTCCGCCATTCTACACTGACTAATGGGAAAAAAACTGAAAAAAATGCAAAGCTCCGCCCAGTGCTCGTAGAGACATTACAAAAGAAAAGACAGTGGCCATGATGTTCTTATGAGCAGTCTCTGCTGTCTGCTCATATATCAAAATTAGTCTTGTATCTCAAGACAAATATTTGCTCAAAATTGTACTCGTATCTCAAAATGCTCGGATGTCGGGGCACTCATATGTCGAGGTACCACTGTATTGACGAATGCTATCAGTCATACCTCTACTTATGAAATGAATAAATTCCCAGCTTGTGTATGCAAATGAAGAGTGTGCTCTTACCACTTCATCTTCAGACCAGCACTTCTCGATCAACTTTGGTACCGGCTTCTTCACCAGCCTTTGGAGAGCTTTGCCCGCGTCGTAGCTGCTCTCGTGGAGCTGGGGGGGAGGAGTTAAATAAATTTTAAAAATAAACATGCCTCAGTCACCCGGCTGCCTCGTATCTCAAAATATGTCTCGTATCTCAAGGCAAACATTTGATCCAAAGTGTACTCGTATCTCAAGGCAAACATCTCATCCGAATTGTACTTGTATCTCAAGGCAAACATTTCATCCGAATTGTACTTGTATCTCAAGGCAAACATCTGATCAGAAGTGTACTTGTATCTCAAGGCAAACATTTGATCAAAGTTGTACTCGTATGTCAAGGCAAATATTTGATTTGAGTTGTGCTCGTATTTCAAGGCAAACATCTGATCAGAATTGTACTCATATCTCAAGGCAAACATTTGATCCGCATTGTACTTATATCTCAAGGCAAACATTTGATCCGCATTGTACTTATATCTCAAGGCAAACATTTGATCCGAAATGTGCTCTTATCTCAAGGCAAACACTTGATTAGAATTTCACTCATATCTTTGCTCAGAAGTGTAATCGTAACTCAAGGCAAACACTTGATCAGAATCGTACTCGTATCTCAAGGCAAACATCTGATCAGAAGTGCACTCATATCTTAAGGCTAACATTTGCTCAGAATTGTACTCGTATCTCGAGGCGAACATTTGATCAAAATTCTTTTCGTGTCTCAAGGCAAACATCTGATCCGATTTTTACTCCTATCTCAAGCCAAACATTTGATGATAATTGTACTCGTATCTCAAATGTCTCGTATGTTGGGGCACTCAAATGTCAAGGTATTACTGTATCAATAAAATGGTACATTATGGGAGGAGCTCTCGAAATGAGCCTTCGGGAAGCCGCTATGCTAGCTCCCGGACTACGTATATATTGATTGTCAATATAGTGATTAAGAAAGGTTTGTCCTTACTGTATTGAGTGCGTTTAATGTAGTGTCGTCTCGAGAGGCCGCTAAACACCCGTCCTCCGTCGATCCTCCATCGCACATCCCCGCAAAGGCGGCCATGCTCCTGTGGATGCAGCGTGGTTGTCAACATGAGAACGGCGACCGCTCTCTCGGGAAAAAATGATGCTAAGGTTGGATTAGGTCATTCCATTCCAATGAATCTCGATGCTACAGTTTAAGATGATGAAAAAACTCAGTTCTTGGGTCGAGGGTTCGATCCCAGGTAATTGGCTACCTCCTGATTGAATGTTCCACGTCACCTGGGATAGGCTCCAGCACCCCCAGCGACCCTTTTTAGGATAAGCGTTTAACTTTTATTGGGACATTTTCTCCAGTTTTAGAGTAAACTGCTCACTTTAAATGCAAAATGTCAAATATGAAAACAAAATATAACATTTTAAACAGTATATAGCACACAATAACAGTTATTTAAAAATAACATTAGCTTAGCATTCCAGCTGTTCACTTAAAATGCAAGATTTGAAATATAAAAACAAATTAAATGGTAAATAGCACTCAATAACAAACTGTTATTTTCAAAAATGCCAGGGCATAACATTAGCTTAGCATATTGCCCCTAGCTATGATTGGTTGTGCCCTGTGATCAGGGTGTCAGCAGTTAACTGGGATAAACTCCAGCACCCCCCGCGACCCTTATGAAGATAAACGACTAAGAAAATGTGCAAAACTTTAACCCCTAACCTTAAAAAATGTCATCATGTGAACCAGTTTCTGCTTTTAATGTCCAAATTTGGACTCATTTTGAAATGTGATAGCGCTGCTATATGCTAGCTACTTGTGCTAATAATATTCACCTTGCGGCTCTGAGGTACATGAGAAGGTCACAGTCGTTGACTCCGGGCATCCAGACCAGCTCTTCGTTTTCAGTCACCGCCTGGCCGCCCGAGGAAGGGAAAGGCTGGAGCACCGGAAGCTTTGCCTAATTAGGTCCGGGGGAGACGGAGTCAGACAGATGGTGTCACGCTACAAATAGCTTACTAGCTCGGAGAAAAGATCAACTTTCTCAACCTGTCGTCAAACATTCGCTACGGGCGACAGGTTTCTGAAATGTCCTTTTTAGGCTACCCGATATAACTCATGATTTGGTGTTAGCATTTATGCTGTTAGCATTTTTGGTGTTAGCCTTTTTGGTGTACGTTATGCTAGCTGAATTTCTAACCAAAACATGCTAACACCAAAAATACTAACCCCAAAAATGCTAACAACAAAAATACTAACACCAAAAAATGCTAAACCCAAAAATGCTAACACCAAAAATGCTAACACCAAAAATGCTGACACCAAAAATGCTAACACCAAAAATGCTAACACCAAAAATGCTAACACCAAAAATGCTGACACCAAAAATGCTAACCGTTAGTATTTTTGGTGTTAGCATTTTTTGGTGTTAGTATTTCTGGTGTTAGTATTTTTGGTGTATTTTTGGTGTTAGTATTTTTGAAGTTAGCATTTTTTGTGTTAGCATTTTCGGTGTTAGCATTTTTGGTGTTAGCATTTTTGGTGTTAGCATTTTTGGTGTTAGCATTTTTGGTGTTAGCATTTTTGGTGTTAGCATTTTTGGTGTTAGCATTTTTGGTGTTAGCATTTTTGGTGTTAGTATTTTTGAAGTTAGTATTTTGAAGTTAGTATTTTTGAAGTTAGCATTTTTGAAGTTAGCATTTTTTGTGTTAGCATTTTTGGTGTTAGCATTTTTTGTGTTAGCATTTTATGTGTTGGTATTTTTTGTGTTGGTATTTTTTGGTGTTAGTATTTTTGGTGTTAGAATTTTTTGTGTTAGCATTTTTTGGTTAGCAAATTCAGCTAGCATAACGGAGAGTAATCGCTACCATTAGCGAACATGTAAATATTCATTTTCTATACATTACATGTCTAATTAAGATAGTAATAATAATTCGAGTACATTGAAAAAAGGAAAATACTGAAGAATTATTGTTTTTACGGTAAAATGACGGGTTGGATGTTTGAATTGTAAAATGTCAATGCGGGTGAGAACTTACTTGGTGACTGGGGCCCACCCGGATTTCCCCCTGAGTGCTGTTTAGCCGCCTGTGGAGACAAAAAAGCAAGATTTATTTGATAACAGTACATATTGTACATATATATCATATATACCATACTTTATACAGTGGGTTCAAAAAGTCTCCCTTCCGCGAAATACGCCTATTTTTAGTACTATTAAACCACCAGTTATTTGTTACTTTGTTATTAGATGGCGAATTAGAACAAATAAAAATGTTTTTCCAGTCCAATATCCTGTTTTTACAGTTTTTTTAGAGGGTTGGAACCAATTAATTAGTTTTTAGTTCATTTCTATGGGAAACGTTCATTTGAGTTATGAGTAAATCGACATATAAGCTCAGTTGTATTGCACTCGTATCCCAAAGCAAACATTTGATCTGCATTGTACTCGTATCTCAAGGCAAACATTTGATCCGAAATATGCTCGTATCTCGAGGCAAACACTTTATCAGAATTTTATACATATTTTAGTTCTATTAAAGCACTTGTTAATTCTAACTATGTTAATAGATGGCGAATTAGAACAAATAAAAATGTTTTTCCAATCCAATATCCACGTTTTGGGTGTTTTTTGAGAGGGTTGGAACCAATTAATTCGTTTTTAGTTCATTTCTATGGGAAACATTCATTTGAGTTACGACTAAATCAACATAACAGCTCATTCCCGGAACAAATTAAACTCGTATCTCAAGGCAAACATCTGATTGGGAATTGTACTCGTATCTCAAAGCAAACATCTGATCGGAATTGTACTCGTAACTTGAGGCAAAAATCTGATCGGAATTGTACTCGTAACTTGAGGCAAAAATCTGATCGGAATTGTACTCGTATCTCAGGGTAAACATTTGATCCGCATTGTACTCATATCTCAAGGCAAACATTTGATCCAAAATATGCTCGTATCTCGAGGCAAACATTTGATCAGAATTTTAAACACATTTTAGTACTATTAAACCACTACTTATTTGTTACTTCATTAATAGATGGTGAATTAGAACAAATAAAAATGTTTTTTTCAATCCAATATCCTGTTAGCTTGAGTTACGAGTAAATCAACATAAGAACTCAGTCCCGGGACAAATTAAGCTCATATCTCAAGGTACCACTGTAATGAAAAAAAAAATATATAAAACTCTCACTGGGCTGTTTAAATATTTGACCTTACAGGTTTCTTACTCATATAAACCCAATGAAAGAGCCACATGTGGCTCCCGAGCCATTAAATTTCCTACCGTTGTTGCTCTAATAGAAAAGCAATGCTACCGGGTACAAACGTTGGTCGCCATAGCGACTGCCCTTTAATAATAGTGTTCTGAATCTCCAGCTGCAGCGGATTAAAGAAAATGACAAGCCATTCCTTCTGAAAAGCCTTTCCCCGCGGTTGCCCCGGGCAACGGCGCTGATTTTCATAGAGTCGTGAGCAGGGCAGCCCAGAATGTGTCAGTGTGATTTGCACCACGAGAAAGCTAACACTCCATCACGGAGGCCCGACTGAAACACGAGAGGCTCGTTTGGTCCCTTTATAGTCCAGAAAGCTTCAAATTTTACCAGACAGATTCTTGCTAGACTCACTTGGCGGCCATCTTTTTTTTTTTTTTTAAAGAGGAAATAAGAAACGGTAACAAGCCCCGCCAAAATAATTGCTGTTGAGACTTCAGGTTCAGAATAAAAAATGGACGACAAGATTTTTTTTGTGGTTGATTGTTGCCAGATAAAAACGTGGAATTTCAAACAGGTTCTTTTTTGGATGGCGGAGCTCTATTTGGATTTTTTTGAATATTTTTTATGGATTAAAGACGTTATAGAAATAATAAAAATCCGTATTTTAGCTGTTGTGATTAAATTATGTTTGTTTACAAGCAGTCATATTTTTTGTATTTGTGTGTTTTTTAAAATATATTTTTCTGGTAACATAGTTGAAATAAATTAACAAATTATCAAATAAACACAATCTAGGTAAGAAATAACTGTCTAAAAATAGACTTATCAATAACCCAATTTACTTTAATTCACGAGTATGCATGTAATAAAATAAATAACTAAGGTAGATCAGGATATTTATCTGTCAGATTAGCATGCCCGTAGCAATTTCCTACTTATTAAATAAAAAATAAGTACAATAAACAACCAATTTGGCTTAGACTGAACTGACTGCATTTCTTAAAATTCTGTGGCTGTCAACTTTTCATTATTATACTGCTATTGTATTATTATATTTATATGTCTAATCCCATAAACATGCATGCTAGGCTAGCTGGTTTCACACTAGCTTTGATTGGTTGTCCTTTGTCTCCCTGTGCCCTGTGATTGGCTAGCCTGGTGACCGTAGTTAGCTAGGATAGACTCAAGCACCCCCAGAATATTTTTTTCCACTACCTTATTGATTTTGTCATGTTTTTAATTAACACCAACCTGCCCAAGGGACTAAAGACGGAAATTAGTGTTTGGTTATAATCTTCCATATTTACATGATTATATTCATTAATGTGTGTTGTACTCATAAACGGGTCACAAAATTATTCATTAAAAACATGCTTGTTCAGATTAAAGCACGTTTTAAAAGTTTAAAATGCCCTCGTCGCTAATTAGCTAAAAAGGGAAAATGTGTAAGCTATTTTTCCAAAACTAGCTTAGCACAACACTGTTTTTTTTTTTTACTTCCGGAAAAAAAAATCTGGCAACAAAAGCCCGACGGTCACGTCTCGAACACGATTGCCCTTACTCGTAATCAACCATAGCCCCGCCCCATTATCAATTCCAACCAATAGCAGAGAGAGCATGTGGAGCACTGACATAATTACAGCAGAGTAAAAACAAGAGGAGAGCCGGGGTTGCGAGACACGGCGCGACGGCATTCGAACGCCTATAAACAGGCGTCGGGGAAGCGGCGAGCTTTCATCCGCAACCCCCTTAAGCACCACGACATCCCATAGTAAACAGAAACTACAAAATGGAGCCCCCTCTCGCTAGCTCCTCACGTCTTCGTCGACGGCTAAACGCGTTAGCATTTTAGCTATCTCGCTCCGCCACGGTTCGTTTAACGGGAAGCCTCCCCTGTGACAGCCGAGGAAAGGCACCGCAAAAGCGGCTAGAATTGCTCCTTCCCTCGCTAACTCGGTTCCACCTACCTCCGGCGGCTGAATAAGTCGTCCGTGTCCGACATGGAGCCCTCTTAAGCGGGTGTCGCTATGTCTGAACAACGCCGCCACCCCTACCCCGTCTGTCGCGAGCCGTCGTGGGTGCTAAAAAAAAGAAATGGAGAGACGTACGCCGACCGACTCGGTGGCGTGACCTCCGCCGTCTGCTCGCCTCGCCTCGCCGTTTACGGGGAAGACACTGAGCATGTGCCGCGACCCCTCGGCGGAGAGCGGCCAACCAGAGGCGCAGACACACGCACGCACGAGACGGAAATCGTTGCCCCTCTCCACCCGCGAGCCACGACCCCCCCCCCGCGCGTGTCTGCGCCATCATAAACACGGGTGCAATTGCGAGGCGACTGCGCGCTCGGAATACCAAACGAGGTGGAAAAAAACGGGGTTTGGATGGATACAATGTCGCCATTTTGTAACCATCCCTATGCAATGATTTAATAAGCTCTTATTAATCGATAATACTAGATTATAATAATTAATAGTAGTGACTATCTTCCTCAGAGGGGCATCTACTCGTAAAGTCCACCAGATGGCGCTAGTGTCTACCGTCAACCGCTCTGTATAAACAAATTCCCAATAACATTTTGGAAATTGCTAGGATGAATATGTATGATGGACTGTAATAATTAAGTATCTTCCCCAGAACGTCCAGTAGAGGGCGTAGTTGTCTACAATCAATGATACTGCACAAACAAATTCACATCGATATTTTTGAAATTGTCTGAATATGTAAACTGGACTGTAATAATTAAAAGTAATACTTTCCCACAAATTCCAGCAGATGGCTCCATAGAGTTAACATTTCTACACAAATTCCCAACATTTTGGAAATTAATAATGTTGGACTGTAATAATAAAAATACACGTTTCCTCAAAATGACCAGCAGAGGGCGCCCTTATGTACAGTAAACCTTTCCACGCAAATTCCCAATAACATTTTGGAAATTGCATCAATGAATTTGTATGCTGGACTCTTAATAATTCATAGTAACGCTCTTCCTCAGAGAGTCGAACAGGGGGCGCCATTCTCTACAGTCAAGCGTACTACCACATTTGTATCAAAACAAAAGCACTCATAAAAATGGAGCAAGCCACTAAAGAATGTCCAAAAAATTGACATTTCAGCCCAAAATTGCATTAAAAAACCCGTGCAAATAAAAAAACATTAAATAATAAAATAAAATTTACCAAAAACAGTCCAATCCACAAAAAAAGTTGCAAAACAATAAGGTAACTTAATAAATTCTAATTACTAAGACTCTGTTACCCCAAAAATAGACTGGTCATGAACTATCAAAAACTATGGCACTATCATATTATATCATAAAAAAACTGTATGTGGGTAGATATTAAAATGAAATTGTCCTTACCTGGTCTCCGGGTTGTAACCCAGGATATAGAAAAAGGAGTCGATTCGGGCTTTGAACTCCCGGGCAGCAAAAATATCGGAGAAATGCGAAATGTTGCATTTCCCCCTGTGGAAGAATAAACAAAAAATTAGAAAAATATTATTCAAAATGAGGTCTTCTTATAAAGGAACTTAATAATGTCATCTCTCGCCATTGTGAATAAATTATCACTCTCTACCAAACAAATGTTGCAATATAAACAAAAGACGGACATTTTACTGGACTTTTTTCGACCTTGAAAGTCCAAAAAGTTTTTATTTTTCAAGAAAAAAATAGTCATTTCTTATTTAGTGTGATTTATGGGTGTATGTTAAGATTCTCACGCTACGTTTGTCAAAACCGTGTAACGTAGAGAGTTGAATTTTTTTATGGTTGTCAGAAATGGCTGTCAGATGCTAATAGACTGATTGGATTTCAATTTCTTCACCTTCTCTATGTGTTATCATTTTTTAATAAAGCAACAATTGCCTTTTGGTTCTAAACAAGCAGGTCATAAATATAGGAATGAGCTCAGAAAGCTAATTTTGCTATATTAGGACGGTATAGAGTGCAATTTTCCAGTAGCATAAATCATCCAGTAAACAGGTGTCAAAGTGGCGGCCCGGGGGCCAAATCTGGCCCGCTGCATCATTTTATGTGGCCCGAGAAAGTAAATCATAAGTGCCGACTTTCTGTTTTAGGATCTAATTAAAACGAATAGTATAGATGTGTATTAAATGTTCTGATTTTCCCCCTTTAAATCAAAAATTGTAATTTTTTAATACATTTTTTGTGTTTTTAGTTCAAAAATAATTTTGTAAAATATAAAAATATTTTTAAAAAAAATCTAAAATAAACTTTGTTTTAGATCTATAAAAAAACCTGAATATTCAGGGCTTTTTAATCCAGTTAATTTAATCCATTTATAAAAAACAAATCGAAATATTATATCTAAAATGGGTTGCTAGCTTACCTGAGAGCAGCAGCGTGATAAGTGTCCACATAATCCGATATGAAGAGTTCTCGACTCCTAACCACTGGGTCTGTAATCACCAGCTCACGTCCGGAATCTAAAAAAAAAAATGGAAAAGACCACCACAATAGATGTGAAAAGACCCTCAAGGACAAACTGGTGGATGTGGTCACATGATCAGCACAGAAAACGAAGCGCTACATTGACAAATGGCTCGAATTGTTGTGACAAGCCCAGACCACAATATACCCGCGGCCTTGGAACATTAATCCTAATAATCCAGGCACGCTTTGACATTTTTACTGGATAAATACACACTGTCGGAGTCTAACCGTCAACCCCGCTTTTGTCAGAATTGGGTTTGTTTATGTATTTGACCTCAGGATTTAGGCCACGCCAAACGTATATATTTTTAGAGGCGTTTTGGGAACTGAGAGCAGCTTAGTGCACATACAGGATATGTCAACAACATAGTGTACACATTACCTTCTTATTTAAAGAGTGGGTTTGAGGTTAGAAACTTTTGGGCCCGGGGAGGGGCCATATTGACTTTAAAAATGTGACAGATGGGCGGGGTCAGCATAAGATAGGATACATATAAAAAAGTGCATCCGTTAACAGTACATATGAAACATAAACAGATAAAAAGGACTAAAAAGTATTAAGATATTCATCACTCATCATTAAAGTTAAAAGTATAAAGTACAAAGTCAAGTCAAAAGGAATGTATTAAGAAATATTCAAATGTCATTTAGCGCCATTTTGAGAAAGAAAAAAAAAACTAAAAATAAAAATATTCGGAAAATGTGACAGAGATACGATACATATAAAAAAGTGCATACGTTAATAGTACATATGAAACATAAATAGAAAAATAGGACTAAAGTATTAACATACTCATCATTTATCATTAAAGTAAAAAGTATAAAGTACAAAGTCAAGTCAAAAAGAATGTATTAAGAAATATTAAAATGTCATTTAGCGCCATCTTGAGAAAAAAAACAAAAACAAAAAATAAAAATATTTGGAAAATGTGACAGAGATACGATACATATAAAAAAGTGCATACGTTAATAGTACATATGAAACATAAATAGAAAAATAGGACTAAAGTATTAACATACTCATCATTTATCATTAAAGTAAAAAGTATAAAGTACAAAGTCAAGTCAAAAGGAATGTATTAAAAAAATATTAAAATGACATTTAGCGCCATCTTGAGAAAAAAAACAAAAACAAAAAATAAAAATATTTGGAAAATGTGACAGAGATACGATACATATAAAAAAGTGCATCCGTTAATAGTACATATGAAACATAAAGAGAAAAATAGGACTAAAGTATTAACATACTCATCACTTATCAATAAAGTAAAAAGTATAAAGTACAAAGTCAAGTCAAAAAGAATGTATTAAGAAATATTAAAATGTCATTTAGCGCCATCTTGAGAAAAAAAAACAAAAAAAAACAAAACAAAAAATAAAAATATTTGGAAAATGTCGACGGACCGGATTAAAAAATTCTAGCGGGCCAAATGTGGCCCGCAGGCCGTAGTTTGCCCACACCTAGGTTAGAAGGTCTACAACACATCTCAATCTTCTCCCACGTTTAGTGTAAAAAAATAAATAAATAATAATAATACATAATTTAAAAAAACATGATTTTGCATCAGTGGCATAAATATTATATGTATATATAAAATGTAGTTCACGGATTATAAATCAAAGTTTTCTTTTTTGACATGGTTTGGCCAGAAGGGCAATTTATGTTTGAAATATTTCAAACATTACTATATCATGTTATTTTCACATTGAACCACAAGAGGGAGCGCTAGGCATGTGTTTAAATGTCAGCAATGGCAGGTACAATTGAGTTTTTTCACCTTTTATGCAAGATACACTTACTTTTTTTCTTGAATTTCATTCATAGACGTCAAAATACATTTTGTTTAGCATTTTAACTGTTTCTACTTTCTCTATTTTGAAATAAATTACCATATCGGCCACATTGTCTTGCATTTTTTTTAAAGTTATAATAGGGTTGACCCTACTTTGCGATTTTTCCCATTACCAGGGACATTTGAGGGGTTATTGAACATCATTTTACAGGTCATTTCCACTCCTAACCACAAGAGGCCACTGTGTTTCGTGTTGATAATTAACCATTCGCAAAAGTTCCGCCCCTAACATACCATAAATACAGCTCTAATTGTCATCAATGGCATCCAAAACACAAAAAATGTTGCTTTTTTAAGGAAAATATATTATTTTTACCATATTTTCACGACTATAAGGCGCACTTAAAAGTCTTACATTTTCTCCAAAATAGACAGTGCGCCTTATATTCCAGTGCGCTTTATATATGGAAAAAAAATAAAATGTCATTCATTGAGGGTGCGCCTTATAATGCAGTGCGCCTTATAATACAGTGCGCCTTATACTCCAGTGCACCCTATACTCCAGTGCGCCTTATATATAGAAAAAATTAAAATGTGTCATTCATTGAGGGTGCGTCATATAATCCAGTGCGCCTTATAATGCAGTGTGCCTTATACTCCAGTGCGCCTTATACTCCAGTGCGCCTCATACTCCAGTGCGCCTTATACTCCAGTGCGCCTTATACTCCAGTACGCCTTATACTCCAGTGCGCCTTATACTCCAGTGCACCTTATACTCCAGTGCACCTTATACTCCAGTGCACCTTATACTCCAGTGCACCTTATAATACAGTGTGCCTTATACTCCAGTGCGCCTTATACTCCAGTGCACCTTATATATGGGAAAAATGTCCTTCATTGGGGGTGCGCCTTATAATGCAGTGCGCCTTATAGTCGTGAAAATACGGTACTTTTTTTTTAAAAGGACAATTGTGTTTGCTCAGAGTGAAGTTGATGATTTGAAGAGCGACTGGCGCATCGGCTCGAGAGCCGCATGACACCGCCGGTTATTAACACTTGACAGCGTTGCCATGGGAACAGTGTAAGATCTTCTCCCCAGGACACGAGAATACGTTTTTTTCATTTGAAATGCAAACCGTAGTTGTTCCCGTGGCCTTTTTTTTACACATCTGGAGAATAGACGTGCGTATACAAATGTGTGTAGTATTAATGTGCGCATTTGTATGTGTGTGCTCACCATTTTCATTGTTGCGATCTTGCACCAGGTGTTGGTAAACCGAATCGGGCACTTCTGATTGGCGGTAGTACCATTTCACATTCATCAGCAGATGGTCTCGTTTACTCTGTAAAACACAGACAGACATTTTGTTTAATCATAATGGCGCCATTTAGCTTCCTGTCAACACTGTTGCTAGGCAGGAAATCCATTATATGCAGTTGGAAGTCATTTACAGCTTCATTTAAATCAATCAAATAGGTGGTGAGGGGGCGGGGCTTAATTATCACAAGCAAAAGTAAGGGGTGAATTGGATCATTTTATGTTGTGGTATATTTTCATGTACAGTGTTCCCTCGTTACTTCGCGGTTCAGCTACCGCGGGTTTTTTTTTTTGGAATTAAAAAAAATATTACATTGAAACAACATATTTTACAGTTTTTTTGTTATAACATGAATTTCACTCTCTCTACCCATATTCTATATGGTGTACTGTATACAACGGGGTACATTTAAAAAAAAAATAAAAAAAATATTTAAAAAAAAAACTTTTTTTGGAAGTAAATTCAAATGACCGTATTTTCACGACTATAAGGCGCATTTAAAAGTCTTAAACTTTCTCCAAAATAGACAGTGCGCCTTGTAATTCAGTGTACCTTATATATGGAAAAAACAGAGAACCAAAAACGAAAAACCACCACTGTCGGATATAAAAAAAATAAAAAAAACACAAACGCCTGAACTGAATACTCAATACCGTTAAATATGCAGATGCCATCTTAGTTTACAACATATTCCATCATATAGCTCCTCCCCCACTGCAAGATTTTATACCAAAAAAATCCAAAAAAATAACAATGGCTGGCTCTAGAGGTGACTGTAAAGTAGTGAGTGCTTCATAACTGCAAGTCAATAGCAATTACCCTATTTTCACCACTATAAGGCGCACTTAAAAGTCTTACATTTTCTCCAAAATAGACAGACAGTGCGCCTTATAATACAGTGCGCCTTATATATGAAAAAATTGTCATTCATTGAGGATGCGCCTTATAATGCGGTGCGTCTTATAGTCGTGAAAATACAGTAAGCATTTTTGAAGGGGAATCCCTACTTTGCGGAAATTGACTTATCACGGGTGGTCCCGGTCCCCATTAACCGCGATAACCGAGGGAACACTGTAATATTATGGTCATAAAATACCGCCATCTACTGGTCGGATGATGCAGTGCAGTGTGGAGACTAAGTCAATCGAAGAGGAGGTGGGGGCGGGGCTTAATTGTCAAAAGCAAAAGTAGGGGGGTTCATTGGATCATTTTATGTTGTGGTATATTTTCATGTAATATTATAGCATAAAATATCGCCATCTACTGGCCGGGTGATGCAGTGTAGTGCGGGAGATGGACTGTAATTCCTAGTATGGCCAGCAGGTGGAAGCACAGGGGTGAGAGAGAAAGAAATGGGGGAGGGAATGAGGTGAGTGAGGCATGTAGAGGGCTAAAATAGTGTTTTCATTTCATGTTATGTTTTATATTTTTATTGCATTTCACATAAAGTCAAGTGGGCGGAGCTCTGTGACATCATCAGGCGCACGTGAAAGGAAACGAGCGAGATGTACGCACGTATGTCCCCCATTTTGTGTTTTTTGAGCGGTACGTGGCGGAAAGGTGAGGTCAGAGTTAAGATATTTACTGTATATTGTTCGGTTATGTCATCAGGACGAGAGCATTACTCCCATTTTTCGTTGACTCCGCCCCTTTTCTGGCTAAATCGGTCTTATTTCACAAGTAACGGACAAAGACAGACAATCTCCTCAGTAGAATATCGACGTTAAAGGACGAGTGTAGAAAAAAAGCAGTTAGTGTATGGTTATACATGATTAAAAGATCTAGAAAGACGTACATATTGTAGTAAAATAAGCAAAATAGCCTGCGGTTAAGTGAATAGAATGCTAAGGGTTGAATAAAATGGCTATTTGGGAAGAGGTAAAATTTGTCTTGTCTGGAAAAGTGTCCAAATTAGATTGAGAGTCGGAAATGGTGAGTGGCGTTGAGTCCTTTCGGGTAAAAGTGGGAGGGACGGCGTGGACGGTTAAGTGTCACATGTGGAGTGGATGTGTGAGGAAAACACAGCTTTCAATTATGAGGAGGGTATAAAAATGTGCAGTGATAAAATATGGAGAGGCAAGGGAGGGGGGGTATAAAATATTGTTACGTTGTTCCGCTTTTGTGACAGCCATTAAAGAAAATAGATAAAATGAAGATAGGGTGGCGTCCAACTGCGCAGGGAAACTTCCCTGCCGACTGTGAGGTGAATATAAGGCCTATCGCGAAGTCGGACATTTTTAATCTGTTCCTGCCAGAGTTGAAATATGGCATGGGTCACTCACCCTCGAAAACGGAGGGACCACAAGAAGAGAAATAGAATGATAGATCCACTAGTTGGAGCTGTAATAGTAGAAGTGGTGGTGGTAGTGGTAGTAATAGTAGTAGTGGTGGTAGTAGTAGCAGTAGTAGTTGTAGTAGTAGTAGGGGTAGTAGTAATTGTAGAAGGGGTAGTGGTACTAGTAGTGGTAGTAGTAGTAGTGATGGTGGTGGTAGAAGTATTAGTGGTGGTGGCGGTAGTAGTGGTGGTGGTCTTAGTAGTGGTGGTAGTAGAAGTAGTGGTAGTAGTAGTGGTGGTAGTAGTAATGTTGGTAGTAGTAGTAGTGTTGGTAGTAGTAGTAGTGTTGGTAGTAGAAGCAGTAGTGGTGGTAGTAGTAGTAGTAGTAGTGGTTGTAGTAGTAGTAGTAGTGGTAGTAGAGGTGGTAGTAGTAGAAGAGGTAGTAAAAATAGAGGTAGTAGTAGTAGAAGAGGTAGTAAAAGTAGAGGTAGTAGTAGTAGTAGAGGTGGTAGTAGTGGTTGTAGTAGTAGTAGTAGAGGTAGTAGTAGTAGAGGTGGTAGTAGTAGTACTAGTAGTAGTGGTTGTAGTAGTAGTAGTGGTAGTAGAGGTGGCAGTAGTAGTAGTAGTAGAGGTGGTAGTAGTAGTAGTGGTAGTAGTAGTCGTAGTAGTAGTAGTAGTCGTAGTAGTAGTGGTAGTAGTAGTCGTAGTAGTAGTGGTAGTCGTAGTAGTAGTGGTAGTAGAGGTGGTAGTAGTAGTAGTGGTAGTAGTAGTCGTAGTAGTAGTAGTGTTAGTAGTAGTCGTAGTAGTAGTAGTAGTGGTAGTAGTGGTAGTTGTGGTGGTACACTTGATCGAGCTGTGGTAGTTGTGGTGGTACACTTGATCGAGCTGTGGTAGTAGTAATAGTAGTGATAAGAGAGGTTGTGTTATACCTCCAAAATATGGGATCTGTAGTGGTAGTGGTTAGGAGTTGTATGTAGATGGAGCCTTGATATAGGGAATTTCATGCAATGAATAGCTATTATTAATCCATACATAAACTGCATCGGATGAGAAAACGCAGTAGTTGTAGGGGGTTATGTTATGCATTCAAAAGATGCAGTAGTAGTAGGGCTTAGTAGTTGTGTGTTGGAGCTTTGCTAAAGGGAATTCCATGCAATGAAATGGAAAAGGAGAACGTGGGATTAAGGCAAGAGGGTTTATTTCGCTCTCGTCCCAATCTGGTCTGGGAGCAGTCATGCTCCAGGGCTAAAACACAATGGCGCCGCCCTCCCTTTGCCGCCTCAGCTTGGCCACGCTCGGGAAAACCGAGCAACGGCGACACTTGCAAATACTTTGGGAGTATCTCGACTAAATAAACATTAAGTTTATCTTCGGGTGGTGAAGAAAATGGCGGCTCGCTTTCATCAAGTGACTGAAACAAGAGTCAGTTCATTCGACTCTTTGTGAGTCAGTTCATTCGACTCTTTTGTGGGTCTTTGAATGGAACGTGCTTGAGTGCTTGGCTTTGTGCGGGTGCAAGGGTGCGTGGGTGCATGGGTGCGAAGTCACCTCTGCAGCTGGAGCTCTTGTGGACGCACACCCGTGAAAAAGCTAACTCAAAAGCCAGGAAATACTTTGTTTAAGGAGCTACATTGTTAGCAACAACATGAAAAATGGCAGCAGGGGTGGGAAATTCATCCCTTGTTTCTGATTGGATGATATAAAACCTTGAGTTAGGAACAAGTTTTGCGCCTAAACTGGCAATGCAACCCGAATTTAATGAATTTAATTGACTTTAGCACATTTCTTCTTGTTTTTAGATAAAAAAATCTCGCAAATTAGCTTAAAAATTGCCTAAAAATGGTCGAATTTTACAATTTCTCTCGTATAAGCCGCGTCTTGATTGACAACTTTCACCCTCATATTCATGGTTTTTAATAGGGAGTACAAATGTGTTACTTTGAAAGGAAAATTTTAAGAGTTAAGTGGTATTTTTGAGATATTGTATGAATCAAAAATTATGAAAGGGTGTTTCCTGAACATAGAGAAATTAAAAAAGGAAGTCAGGTGAGCAGTACAACCAGGAAGTGTGTCTATAGTGGTCTATTTTGTCATTCCTAGGTAAGATGGCGACACCCTGAGTGAGCAAAAAAATATTTTTTCACGTTTTAAGCAAGATATGGTAATTTTTTTTCTTGAATTTCATCCATAGACATCAAAACAAATTTTGTTTAATTTATTAAGTTTTATCGGTTTATCTTTTCTATATTTTGAAATAAATGACCGTATAGGCCGGATTTTCTTGCATAATGGCGCCATGGTGTTAGGGCAGGGGTGGGCATACTTTTGGGCCCGGGGGAGGGGCCACATCGACTTTAAAAATGTGACAGATGGGCGGGGTCAGCACAAGATAGGATACATATAAAAAAGTGCATCTGTTAACAGTACATATGAAACATAAACTGAAAAAAAGGGCTAAAGTATTAACATACTCATCACTCATTATTAATGTAAAAAGTCTAAAGTACAAAGTAAAGTAAAAAGGAATGTATTAAGAAATATTAAAATGTCATTTAAAAAAGATAGAGGGGCTGTATAACACCAAAAACAAATAAGAGTGGACACAGCTACTGCCACTGGCTTCCGCGTGACGGCGCCATCTTGGGGATTAAAAATAAATTTGGACAACGTCGGCGGGCCGGATTAAAAAGCCTAGCGTGCCGAATGTGGCCCACGTACCATAGTTTTAACATTATTGCATTAGGGTGTCATACTGTTTCGTCTTTGACTTGTAGTTTTGTGCATTTCAAGTCTAATTTATGCGCATATAAGCCTTACCCTCAATTCAGTAAACACTTATAAAGCAACAAATACGGCTTATATGCGAGAAAATACGAAAAAAAGGGCAAAAATTGCTAAGCTAACCCCAATAAACAAAAACAGACAAGCACTAAAATAACCCAGAACTATGTTGGAGTGGACCCAGACAAAAAAATGTCATAAAACAATAATATTCCAATCTTAACGACTCCAAGATGTTGCTATGCTATTGAAGCTAATACCTTTTTGTATAGGTCATTATTTAACATCTGTTCACGTTCTGTTTGCCAATAAAGTTATTGCTGAGTAGACAAACTCCAGCAACTGAAGGAACATTGTGACAACCCACAAAAACCTCAAGCCCCGCCCCCCATTCCTGTTCTAAACTGTAACACAAGAGCTTTGCTTTTAAACAAAACCAGACCCCCACACCGGCACCCCCAGTGCACCTCATTAACAGGAAACCTCTGTTTATTTTCGGCGCTTTTCAAACACTCTCTTCTTCCTCTGTTAACTCTCTTAGCGTTCCTCCCCGTCACCCCCGTAAACCTTTCGGCGAGAAGGATCTACGACTTCCTTCGGGAGTGGGCGGCGGCTAAAGTGGGGGTGTTGGATTTTGCTTTTGTTGTTTTGATTTCTTATAACTATGTTGATGAAATTAATTGATGAATTAATTGAGTTTTTTGATCATTTTTATTGATAGATTTTTTTTGTATATTCAAATGAGTAAAATAAAAAAATATTTGAGACTTTTTATAGAAAATTATTGTCTTGAGGATTTTTTAAAAATATATATTTATATTTTTTTAATAGAAAAGGGGAAAAATATTACATTTTTTAAACTTGTTTTTCTTTTAAAAAAAGGAAAAAAGTAATCAATGCCTTTTTAAAAATCTGTTTATTTATTTTTAGATTTTAAAAACGCCCAAAAACTACTATTTTGTATTTAAAAAATACATCTTTTAATCTTTTAATACATTTAAAAGAAGAGAAAATCATTCTTAATTATCTTCAATAATAAAGTGGAAAACATAAAATATTTTCATATATTTATTTTTCCATTTCAAAAAATGGCCTTTGAACCCCCCCAAAAATCAATTTTGGATTAAAAAACTGCAACAATTGATTTAAAAAAGTCAAAACCGCAAAAATATTCCCGATTCATCAATAATCTTAATTTCAATTCCACCATAAAACAGAAAATAACCTCTTATCAATCACTTTCTCGGGCCTCTAAAAATGACACAGGGACCCCATTTGGCCCCCATACCCCCACTTTTTCACCCATGCACTAAAACATGACAGGAGACAGCTCTGCAACGCTACACAAAAAAAAAAAAAAAAACATACAGCGCTAGCAAAGAATGTCAAGCAGTCTTGCTTGGCTCGCAGGCTGCTGACTTTACAACTCAGTTAACAGACCCCCCTTCCCCCAGGCCGGGGGAGGGGTCCGGAGCACTGTCAATCAACACATGCTAACCATGTAGCATTGACGGACGGGCAGAGGCTCGGATATGATGTTAAGCGATAGAAAAGCATTTGTATTTATTGTCTAGCTGTCTTTTCTTGGTTTGGCTCCGCCCCTTTTTACTCCATAAGCACTCCCATATGGATAACACTCACTTCCCAAATTGTCTTTACTATAGATTATAGTTTTATGAAAGTATTATAGATAAACCGGCAAGATGTAGTGGCAGGATTGGGCTACCCAGATGAAACTGGCCCCGCCCCCACACTGGCCCCGCCCCCACTTGGTGAGGCTTGGCGGAGGAGGAAGGACAACTTGGCCCTCGAGCATGCTTCAGTACATTTAAGAAATGCTAAACAAAGGCTGATTACAATGTTTGGAGAGGGTAACTGTGCGTTTTTTTGCATACCAAGCAACAAAAAAAGCAAATGTAGTAGTACTTCTACTTACAAAATTAATTTGTTACAGAATGGGTTTTGTAACTAGGGTTTTTTTGTGAGTAGAGGCACATTTTGCATATGTGGGTAGATGATTTTGTAATTAGAGATAGCATTGTAATGGGAAGGCGAATTGGAATTTTTGTAAGTAGAGAGACAGTTTTGCGTAGGTAGGAAGAGAAGTTTGTAAGTAGAGGTAGCACTGTACAGTGGTATTTAGTAGGAATAGTAGTAGTAGGAGTAGTAGAAGTAGTACTAGTAGGAGTAGTAAAAGTAGAAGTAGTCGGAGTAGTAGAAGTAATAGTAGTAGGAGTAGTAGTAGAATGAGTATAAGTAGTAGTAGGAGTAGTAGAAATAGTAGTAGTAGAAGTAGTAATAGTAGAAGTAGTAGTAGTAGGAGTAGTAGAAGTAGTAGGAGTAGGAGTAGTAGGAGTAGTAGAAGTAGTAGTAGTAGTAGTAGCAGTAGTAGAAGTAGTAGTGGTAGGAGTATTAGTAGTGGTAGTAGTGGGAGTAGTAGAAGTAGTAGTAGTAGGAGTAATAGAAGTAGTAGTAGTAGTAGAAGTAGTAGTAGAATGAGTAGAAGTAGTAGTAGTAGTAGTAGAAGTAGTAGTAGTAGAAGTAGTAGTAGTAGTAGAAGTAGCAGTAGAAGTAGTAGTAGTAGTAGAAGTAGTAGTAGAATGAGTAGAAGTAGTAGTAGAATGAGTAGAAGTAGTAGTAGAATGAGTAGAAGTAGTAGTAATAGTAGGAGTAGTAGAATGAGGAGAAGTAGTAGTAATAGTAGGAGTAGTAATAGTAGTAGAAGTAGTAGTAGGAGTAGTAATAGTAGTAAAAGTAATAGTAGGAGTAGTAATAGTAGTAGAAGTAGTAGTAGAATGAGTAGACGTAGTAGTAGTAGGAGTAGTACAAGTAGTAGTAGAATGAGTAGAAGTAGTAGTAGTAGGAGTAGTAGAAGTAGTAGTAGGAGTAGTAGAAGTAGGAGTAGTAGTAGTTGTAGTAGAAGAAGTAGTAGTAGTAGAAGAAGTAGTATTAGTAGAAGTAGTAGTAGTAGTAGTAGTAGTAGTAGTAGTAGTAGTAGTAGTAGTAGTAGTAGTAGTAGTAGAAGTTGTTAGAGTGCAGAGGAAACTGGAGGATAATATAGCGGTTATGAAATGGTCACACTGCTTCCTTCCTGTGAGTTCAAGGATAGACGATAAAATACAACTGGCGGTCTACAAAACACTGAATGGCCTTGGAGCAAAAATACATGCTTGATTTGTTTGACCCCCAGCGAGCGGCGAGACCCCCAAAGGTCACGTGGAATCCGTCTACTCTTCACCTCTGCAACCAGTTAAATGAAGTGTGCTCAAAGCGTTAGCTGCTTTAAATCAGGGCTAAAAATGCCATTGTTTACGAGAGCCACACATGGCTCAAATTTCAAGGTGGCTGACTTTTACATGCCATGCTTGGTAAATACAATTGCCTTGCCAAAACCCAAGACAATTACGTATTAAGGCTTTTTTTCTTTCTTGGAAAGATACAATATCATTATGGATAAGTGAAACCACTTGGTAATCGATCATCACTACTACGACTACTATGAAACTAATGGATCTATAAATAACACAACCACTACTACCATGACTACTACTCCTACTATTAAACTAATGGATCTATATATAACACAACCACTACTATCATTACTACTACTACCATTACTACTACTGCTACCACTACCGCCACCACCACCACTATCATTACTACTACTACTGCTACCACTACTGCCACCACCACTACTACCTTTACAACTACTACAACTACTACAACTACCACTACTACAACTACTACAACTACCACTACTACAACTACCACTACTACAACTACCACTACTACAACTACCACTACTACAACTACCACTACTACAACTACCACTACTACAACTACCACTACTACAACTACCACTACTACCACTACTACTACAACTACAATTACCACTAATACAACTACAATTACCACTACTACTACTACAACTACTACAACTACGACTACTACTACAATGACTACTACTACAACGACTACTACTACAACTACGACTACTACAACTACGACAACTAGAACTATGACTACTAATACTACTACAAGTACGACTTCTACTACCACTACAACTTCGACTACTCCTACAACTTCGACTACTACTACTACAACTTCGACTACTACTACTACAACTTCGACTACTACTACAACTTCGACTACTACTACAACTTCGACTACTACTACAACTTCGACTACTACTACTACTACTACAACTACGACAACCACTACTACTATTACTACAACAACTACTACTACAGTAATCCCTTGAATATCGCAGTTAATGTAGACCATACCAGTGATAATTTTACAATTGGCACACTGCGAGTCCCAGGGATTCGCTTGTCTGAAAAATGTGCGTCCCAGGAAACTTGTCACGAGTCCCAACATACTACGGATGCAAATAAAACATAAACAACGATATATAAACATTCAGATTTAATTTATTTATTATATGGTTTAGGGTTAGGGTTTATTTATCATTGTACTAGTCTTTCAGCTCGTAGATCCTCCTCTCTTTGCAGCCAAAAGTCTTTTGAAATGTGCGTATTTTTCCTTGCTTCCCCCGTTTTGCTTCATGATCATCGATCGAATCTTCTGCAGTTCTTTTCTTACTAGTTGTATTTTTAACTGCGAAATAACTATCCAGACTGTTTTGCTTTTTCTGAAACATTTTTTATCTTTCTTACACTATTACGAAACTCTTGCTATCGCTTTCTCTCCTTCGTCTGCTAGTGTCTGCTAGTCTCGTTCACGCGAGAATTATTTCGCAAAGATTATGTGGAATAAATTGGTTTGCTATCGGATATATATGTGTTTTGGTTTTTTTTTTTTTGATAAAAATTTCTTTGCGTCCGAAAAAAGCACATTACTTGAAATTGTGCGTCTGGAAGAAAAGCTGTGCGTATCAGACGCAGGACGCAGAGGTAACGAGAACACTGCATACACTACTACTACTACTACTACAACTACCGCTACCACTACTACTACTAATATTACTACAACTACTTCTACTATTACTCCAACTACCACTACAATAATCCCTCTAATATCACGTTAAACGTAAACCAGACATGCCCGCAATAATCGAAAAATTGCAAAGTAGGATCACCCCTATTATAACTTAAAAAAATCCGGAACAATAGCGCCCACTAGCCAGAAATATGTCTTCCTCCTCCTCCAACAAAAACAACAACAAAAACATTGTGATTCAATGCAAAGTGAGAAAAGATTTGAGGAAAAAACAACAACAAGGCAATCCGTCACCACCACGATTATCTTCAGAAGGGCCAGACATAAATAATAAAAAAAATAAAGCGAAGGATGATTTAGTAGAAAAAAAGAACAAGGCGATGGACTAGAATGCAGATCCAAGTGAAACTTCAAACATGGCCTCCTCAGAGAGGACAGATGGAGGCAGTTAGGAGAGCTCATATCTGCCGTTCACATCGTAACGCCGACTTTATTTGTCGAGTCGGGCCGCTCGGCCAGACGCGCCGTTACGACGGCCCCCGCCACAAAACATTGTCATTTCAGCCCACAGCCTTTCATTTAAAAGCTTCAAAGCCGCCTGGCTTTGATACCTGCACCCCCTCCGTGTCTGTGTGCGCGTCCTGGGATTTTTCAATCGGGACCACAGACTTGACTGGTCTCCAGGCAATATGCCCTCCAAAACACACCCCTCAAAAACACACACACTACATTTTAGGAGGCATTTAAATTGACATGGTGGTGGGGGGGCTTTGGAACTTGAACAACTTTTCTAAAAAAGCTTGAAGGTTTACATGTAGTTTTTTTGGGGGTTGGAAAAAAAATCTAGATTTAAGCATCTTCAAAGAATGGCCTTGAAATTTTGAAGTGTTTCATAAGTATGGTGCAACGGGTTATAAAACACAGCAGTAGTATTAGTAGTTGGAGTAGTATGGGTTTGTGTTATACATTAACTAGATGGAGCTGTAGTAGTAGTAGTAGCAGTAGCAGAAGCAGTAGTAGAAGCAGTAGCAGAAGCAGTAGTAGAAGCAGTAGTTAGTAGTAGCAGCAGTAGTAGAAGTAGTAATAGTAGTGGTAGAGGTTTGTGTTAGACATTAACTAGATGGAGTTGTAGTAAAAGTAGTAGTAGCAGTAGTAGTAATAGTAGTGGTAGAGGTTTGTGTTAGACATTAACTAGATGGAGTTGTAGTAAAAATAGTAGTTGTAGTAGTAGAAGTAGTAGAAGTAGTATGAGAAGTAGTTGTAGTAGAAGTAGTGATAGAAGTAGTAGTAGTAGCAGCAGTAGTAGAAGTAGTAATAGTAGTAGTGGTATAGGTTTGTGTTAGACATTAACTCGATGGAGTTATAGAAGCAGTAGTAGAAGTAGTAGCAGTAGCAGAAGCAGTAGTAGAAGCAGTAGTAGTAGCAGTAGTAGAAGTAGTAATAGTAGTAGTGGTTTGTGTTAGAGATTAACTAGACGGACTTATAGAAGCAGTAGTAGAAGTAGTAGCAGTAGCAGAAGCAGTAGTAGAAGCAGT
The DNA here is from genome assembly GCF_051989575.1 of Stigmatopora nigra. Taxonomy (NCBI): domain Eukaryota; kingdom Metazoa; phylum Chordata; class Actinopteri; order Syngnathiformes; family Syngnathidae; genus Stigmatopora; species Stigmatopora nigra. The sequence continues at coordinate 1,469,059 of NC_135508.1, read as the reverse complement.
AGTAGTAGCAGTAGTAGAAGTAGTAATAGTAGTAGTGGTTTGTGTTAGACATTAACTAGACGGACTTATAGAAGCAGTAGTAGAAGTAGTAGTTGTAGTAGTAGCATTAGGGGTTTGTGATATACATTAACTAGATGGAGCCCTAGTAGTAGTAGTAGTAGTGATAGTATTAGTAGGGTTTGTGTTATACATTAACTAGATGGAGCTGTAGTAGTACTATTAGTAGTAGCAGTAGCAGTACTAGAAGTAGTAGTAGTAGTGACAGTAGGGGTTGTGGCATAGATCCACTAGATAGAGCAGTGGTAGAAGTAGTAGTGATAATAGTTATAGTAGTAGAAGTAGTAGTTAGTATCCCAAAGGACAAATATGAAAGCAAAGCCCTGATGCGGCACCGTTTACCATCCAGCCCTCTCCCCCTTAAATCAGTGCGACTTCTCCAAATCAGCCCTGCGTGTGCACATCTCGCCAATGGGAATATTTGTCATTCATCTAATATGCAGCAGCAGCAGCATTCACTTCCGCATGCGCGCCCCGAGACGTTTACGCCTAACGACATCCAACACGGCGGCGGCGAAGCGATAGCCGAAACACGCAAAAAAAATAATAAACTGATCTTCCAGCTGAAACTGGACAGACGGCATTGCGAAACAGCTGGAACGGCCGCCATTGTGTGCCTTCACCCGGTCGGTTTCTATCGATAGATATCCATCTCTCCGCCCCCCTCCCTTAGCCCCTCCCCCCCTAGCGAGTGAAGGTGACCTTGCTGGAGAACGCCGCTTCTTTTGGCAAATACGTCATGCTATTTTAGCCGCTAATGTTTGGGTTACTATGATATGTTAATGAGTCATGGCAGGGATGCATATCTAGTGGACGGGATTCAAACTTGTGTCTTCTCGCCAACGGCTCACGGCGGAGGAGGCGCACGAAGACAAGTGGCGGGCACGTACGCACACGCACAAAGAATTGCGCAGCCTCCTCCGGTGCGGCAACAAGAGATTTATTGTGGAAGAGCCAGCTGCAATAACAAGGCACGGACGCTGTTCAAAGGATGTGAAACGCCGGATTCCTAGTCTAGACTATGTGTGTCCAAGTGGAGGCCCGGGGGCTAAATGTGGCCAGCTGTGTCATTTTTTGTGGCCCGGGAAAGTGAATCATGAGTGTTGACTTTGTGTTTTAGGATGAAATTAAAAGGAAGAGTATAGATGTATATTATATTTCCTGATTTTGCCCCTTTTAAATCAATAATTGTCATTTTTTAAATTTAAATTTTTTAAATTTTTCTGTTTTCAGTTCATTTTTTGTAAAATATAAAAATATATTAAAAAAAGCTAAAGTAAACATTATTTTAGATCTATAAAAACGGAATATTCAGGGTTTTTAATACAGTTCTTTTGATCCACTTATGATTTTTTTTCATTTTTTTGTATTTTTGTTGTTGTTTTTAGTTTAAAAAAAGCATTTTTATAAATCCATTTTTTGGTATTTTTGTTGTTTTTAGTTCAAAAAACATTTTTTAATCCGTTTTTGTATTGTTGTTGTTGTTTTTAGTTCAAAAAAACATTTAGAAATGTTTTTGTTGGTATTTTTGTTGTTTTTAGTTCAAAAAGCATTTTTTAAATCATTTTTTTGTATTTTTGTAGTTGTTTTTAGTTCAAAAAGCATTTTTAAAATCAGTTTTTTTTGTATTTTTTCTTGTAGCTTTTAATTCAAAAATCTAATAGAAAGGTAATCCAAATTCATTTAAATCAGTTTATATGATGTTACAAGCGCGATAAGTGAATTTCCGCGAAGTAGGGATTCCCCTTCAAAAATGCTTAATCTGAATTAGTTTTAATTAAAAAAATGGTATTATTATTTTTTTACCCCCCTGTATACAGTACACTATATAGAATACGGGTAGAGAGAGTGAAATTCATGTTATAACAAAAAAAACCTGTAAAATATGTTGTTTCAATGTAACATTTGTATATTTCCCCCAAAAAATCTGCGAAGCACTGAGTCCACAGTAGCTGAACCGCGAAGTAGCGAGGGAACACTGTAGATTTAACGACCAGTCTATGGAATCCAATAAGGGCGGGGCTACTCACTCCTTCCTTGAAAGCGGCTTTAATATACGTCACTACCCAGCGTCCCATTCACACCACCGTCGCAGGGGGCGGGACCAATAAGGACACTCCAACCGAGCAAACACCCCCCCCCCCCCCCTGGGCCCCCCCTGAGTGCAAAAAATGTGGCACTCCGGCTTGTGATTGACACAAAGCCTCTTGTTTACCGGCGCCACGGAGATTTGCATACGTTTACCACCCCCCCGCCCCCCTCCATCCCTACACGAAGTGGCTATTACCGCACCCCGTTGCTATGATATTGATCACCCCCCCTCTCTCTCTTCAAACCCCCCCTACATTGATTCCACCCCCTCCCCTGGCGAAGTAGCCGCAATTACCCACACGGCTCACAAACCCCGTCTGAAAAAACCCCCTGCACGCAAGAACTGATTTTTCCTCTTGAGGCTATGGAGCATAGCGCCCAATCTGGCAACCCAACCAAAACATTCGTACCCTTTCACCGGCGCTAACTGCCAACTGAAAGCTTAGCATCACAATTAGCATCATAAATTTAGCCGTTAATGGCCGTTAGCTAGAGATGTCGACCGATTTTGATGGCTGTGGAGGGATTTGACAGGTGGTTTGGGCTCAATTCCTAATTATGTACAGAGCCAAAACATGGTCCTTATAAGGACCCACGCAATCTAGCTAGCCCTTGTATGAGCGGTTATGTGGAGCGGCAAATGAGTGGACGCCACGGGCATAAAGGCAAAAGATAGACAAAGGATTTTAACAGACTGTGTAAACTGGGTAGCATTGAGAGAGATTTGACATGCTTCAATGAGCTAATCTGTGCCAACAGCTTCTCGCGGAGCTAAATAAACTACCCAACAGAAACAGGGTGGGGGGTGCCAGGTCAGACCCAAAACAAGTCTTTTAGCATTAGCATTTTTGCGTACTGCAATCTGGAACGTCATTTGCACAAAGAATAATTAAGCCGTTTTTAAATGGCTTTGTGTACATTCATTCATTTTCTAAATGGCTTATCGTCACTAGGATTCGCAGGGGGTGCTGGAGCTGATCCCAAATTCAGTCAAACACAGGGCACAAGGGGAGAAAGGACAACTCATCGTAGATAGGGGAAATTTAGCGTGTAGTTAGCTTAGCATGTGTGTTTTAGGGGTAGGGGAGGAAACCGGAGTACCCAGGGAAAACCCACGCATGCCCAGGGAACATGCAAATATACACAGTTAAGTTTATGTATTGATTAATTTATTCATTCTTTTTTCAATTTTTTTACTCCATTTATTTAAATTTTTATCCATTTGTTTAAATTTGTATTTATTCTTTTTAAATGTGTATTTCTTTTTTTAAATTTGTATTTATTCATTTAAATTTGTATTTATTTATTCAAAGTTGTATTTATTTATTTAAATTTATATTTATTTATATTTGTATCTATCGATTTAAATCTTTATTTATTTAAATTTGCATTTTTTAATTTAAATTTATCTGTATTTACTTATTGAAATTGATCTTTATTCATTTATTTAAATTTTTATTTATTTATATTTGTATTTATTTATTTAAACATACATTTTCATTTGTTTTTATGTATCATTTTTTATTATTATTTATTTATTATTTATATATACAGACAGTTTTGGCTTGGATTTTCAAATTTTATAAACTTACACAAAAACAATATATCAAAAAAAATCCCCAGAAAAAAAATTCTACAAACCTACAATAGTTGAAGCCGCGATATTCGAGGGATTACTGTAGTTCATCTGCTTCTAAGCACCCGTACAGTAACATCCAATACGTAACGTAGCCTGCAGCCCCATTTGGCATTTAGATGACATTTTAACACAGCAGCAATCAGTTTGCACCTAATTATGGCCGGAGCATGACTACGATTTCCAATCTCTTGTGCAAAAGACCCACAACGGGCTAAGTACTGGAGTCCAATCAAAACCAGAAGTCAATGCGTCCGCTCAATCAATAAGCCAGTGTTTTTCCCTTCCTGTACTCTGTAGCGGTTCAATTAGCGCTTTTACGGCTCGCCATGTAACATCTTATTGTCGGGGCGCCGGTGGAATTGCTTTATCTGACAATAAAAACAACGGGTCTCTAATTAAGCGACCTGAAAACGCGGGTAATCAAGTATTGGAGCTAATTCACCGCCAAAAACAATTAAGTCATCCAGTAAAAGAGTCCAAAAGAAAGTTAACTTTGACATCGTTTCATTGGCGGTCGCCGGAGGACAGCATTTTATACCAAAAACTAAACGTTCATTTGTTTTAAGGATCACTTTATCCTCACTAGGGTTGTGGATGGCGTCTTTTTATGCGCATATAAGCTGTACCTTCGATTCGGTCAGTATTTTTTGGGGGGGAAATGCGGCTTATATGCGAGAAAATTTGGTATTTATGAGAAAATATTAGGAGATTGAAGTAATGTTTGGGATTTTTTGTTACAAATACGGCTTATATGTGAGAAAATTCGGTATTTATGAGAAAATATTTGGTGATTGAAGTAATATTTGGGATTGTTTTTTACAAATACGGCTTATATGCGAGGAAATTTGGTATTTATGAGTAAATATTAGGAGATTGAAGTAATATTTGGGATTTTTTTCCTTGTTTTTGTTACAAATAAGGCTTATATGCGAGAAAATTATGTATTTATGAGAAGATATTAGGAGATTGAAGTAGTATTTTGGATTTTTTTTACAAATATGGCTTATATGCGTGAAAATTCGGTATTTATGAAAAAATATTCGAAGATTGAAGTAAAATTTGGAAATTTTTTGTTACAAGTACGGCTTATATGCGAGAAAATTCGGTATTTATGAGAAAATATTAGGAGATTGAAGTAATATTTGGGATTTTTTGTTGCAAATATGGCTCATATGCGAGAAAATTCGGTATTTGTGAGAAAATATTAGATTGAAGTAATATTTGGGATTCTTTTCCATTTTTTTTAGTTACAAAGACGGCATATATGCGAGAAAATTTGGTATTTGACAAAATATTAGGAGATTTAAGTAAAAATTGGGATTTTTTTGTTACAAATATGGCTTACATCCAATTAAACATCCTATTTTTGGGTGTTTTTTCACAGGGTTAGAACCAATTAATATCTTTTTAGTTCATTCCATTTGAGTTACGAGTGAATCAACATACGAGCTCAGTCCCGGAACAAATTAAGCTCGTATCTCAAAATACCACTGTACCAAAATTGTCAAAAAAAAAAAAAAAAACTATTTATCGGATATTGAATAAAGAACATGACAGATTGTCCATATTTTTTAAACATGTTTCAGGTTCAAAAGATGAACCCATTTAAAAAGCCCTATCTTGCCTTTTTGCCTACCAAAATAAAAGCCGAATGCAACAAATCCACCAAATACTAACATTCGGTTTTCATTTATTTTACACTTCACGGCCCATAAACTAGATAAATGAACAAAAATCCAAACTCCATCAAATTAGCTTTAATCCATTAAAACAGACTCTTTGGGATAGCCAATCACGGCCATTTTGTGAGGACAGATGTTATTTAACAAACAAGCAGAAGCCACATTTGTTTAAAAAGCGGGTATTTGGTGTTCTCATGATAATCTAATCAAGTAAAATATTTGTTGGTGGTCTGTACAACGGCGTAAAGTGGCGACGTGAACAAAGGGGGCGCCGTGTTTAGCCACGCGAGGCGGCCGAGCTGTTGAGTGCATTCTTAGAAAGGAAAGAACAAAGAGCGCCCCAGTGTAAAAGCCACAAAAAAATGACAGACTAGAAAGGACGGTACAGATTGGCTCTTTGATTCGGGAAAACTTTTCATCTCGAAACGGAGTTGACGCAGGTTTTTACGGATATTTTTGATAGTTATGATGTGTTTTATGTAAGTTGGGAACAGTGGAATTAAGGTAGTTTTTGTGTAGAGTCATGAATCTACTTAGAAATGTGTCTATGTATGAATGTTTCAGGTTACAATTCTTTTAAATGTGTGACTAAATGCTAAAGTGTTAAAGTTAGTAATGATTGCATGTTGGGGATTACAACTAGTTTTGGATTGGATGTTTATCAGTGTTCGATTATTGATGCCTTGATCTAAATTGGAAGAATATTATGTTTAAGTCTGTATCAGTATTCGATTATTTATGTCAGCCAATTAAAGAAAGGAGTTATAGCAATAGATATTGTAATTTACACCAGAATAGAACTAAGAGTGGTATAATGATAATGACAAGAAAAAACGTAGTTATAACAGTAGAAACTGTAATTTACACCAGAATAGAACACAGAGTGGTATAATGATAATGACAGAAGAAAAAACGTAGTTATAACAGTAGAAACTGGAATTTACACCAGAATAGAACACATTAAGATTAATCTTTGAGGTTATATTTCCTAAAATATTGGGAAATTATTTAAAATTAAAATATATTTAACAAGTATATATTTCTGTGTATCTCAAACTACAAAGAGTTATCAATTAAACAACTACTACAACTAGTTCAAATATGGTGATGCTGCATAATAAAAATATTCTTGAATATTCTTGTCATAGGAAGAGTATTCAGGAATACTTTGTACATTTATAATGGCATTTAATGATAAAATACAGATACTGGAGCTCAATTGGAAGTTTAAACCGAATCCAGGTTTAAAAATTATCAGCAAAATCCATTCAGATTCATGCAATTACAATTTTTAATCAAATAAATGACACTATAATTGAACAAAATTGATGCTCCATTTTAAAGAAAATGTCAAATAAACAAACTAGACTGTCAACTTTGAAACCCTCACAATCTACAAAATTTCTATTGAAGTTTTTGACTAGGAAAAATATTTTTGCCACATTTTCTACAGCAAACTAACTTTATCAGAGTACATTAATAAAAAAAAAATGCCCAAAAACTGAGATTTTAGTGAAGTAACAAAACAATCAATATTTTGTATATTTAAAATGTGCTAAAATTACGGGGAAAACTGCATTAAATGATAAAATACAGATACTGGAGCTCAATTGGAAGTTTAAACCAAGTCCAGGGTTCCCTGGTAAAAAAACAGCCATGGACATCAATGGCGAAAACCTCCAAAATGCACAAAAAAATGACTTTAAATCCAGTCAAAAACAGCATTAAATGAATAAATACGAATACTGCTGCATAAATAAAAGTACTGGCAATTTTTTAGAGATTATAATGGTCCTTTTTATCCTAAATAAAATGTTATTATCTGGAACTTGTTATTCCAAGTGTACTTTTTACCGGGAAATCAAACACTTTGGGCTCAGTTTAAGGTATGATTGTTGTTGTAAACGCCGGTTGAAGTTTATGGTTTGCAAAATACAGTCGCTGAAAGTTCTCAAGCGCTCCTCCGTCACCCCCGATTGGCCGTCGGATGAAAACAGCTGACTTGCAACGTGTCAAATGATGACAACAGTCAGCTAGAGATCTCTCAAGTGTTATTTTTCAGTGTATTGTCGCAACACTCGCTAAACGAAGAGAGTTTTTTATCCGGGTTGTCATTGAGATTTATTGGCTGCGGTTGCCTTCACTACCAATAAAAAACGGGGAGACGACAAGCGGCGGATTTTCAAGCGCGACACCCAAAAAAAATGAAGCTTCTCAGTCCGTAAAATGCACTGCGCAGATTTATTTAGTTACACCAAATATAGAATGGTATTTCCGAGGTTGCCAAGTATGGTTTTTCCAGTTTTGGAATGTTGTATTTACAATTGACGTGTTTTGGTATGACTGGTTTCGAGGAATTGAACCTTTACTGGGCCATATCTGGATTTTTTTGCAGTTTTAGGACTCGAAAAATGTGGTGTGCTCTTACAAAAATGTTTCAAATTGTTTTCATAGTAAGCATAAATCATATTTTGGATTGGACAAGCTGTTCTTAACAAAGAATTAGGGCGGGGCTATGTAAGATAGACTTCATATTAGGTCATAAATTAGTAAATAGTTTTTGTTAAAGGACAGGAACAAGCTTTTTTTATTAATATTTTGCATTCCTTTACGTGTAAGTCATTAAATATATACAGCACATGTGTTAAAGTGGCGGCCCGGGGGCTAAATGGGGCCAGCTGTCATTTTTTTTGCGGCCCGGGAAAGTAAATGATGAGTGCTGACTTTTTGTTTTAGGATTAAATAAAAATGAAGAGTATAGATGTATATTACATTTCCTGATTTTCCCCCTTTATTAATATTTTTTTCTGTATTTTTAGTTCAAAAATTATTTTGTAAAATCGTAAAAATATGTTAAAATAAGATGAAATAAACATTGTTTTAGATCTATAAAAAAACTGAATATTTACCCCTTTTAAATCAATCATTGTCATTTTTTAAATCATTTTTTCCTGTTTTTAGTTCAAAAATGATTTTGTAAAATTGTAAAAATACATAAAAAAGCTAAAAAAAAAAGTTTTAGACCTCTAAAAAACTGAATATTCAGAGATTTTAATCCAGTTATTTTAATCAATTTATAAAATAAATCTAAATATGATGTATATTAAATATCCAGATTTTTCCCTTTTTAAATTAATAATTGTAATTTTTAATCAATTTCTTTCTCTTTTTAGTTCAAAAATAATTTTGCAAAATCTAAAAATATATTTAAAAAAATCTAAAATAAACATTGTTTTAAATCTATAAAAAACCGAATATTCAGGTCTTTTAATCCAGTTCTTTTAATCCATTTAAAAAAAAAAATACGATGTATATTAAATGTCCCGATTTTCCCCTTTTTAAATCAATAATTGTCATTTTTAATCCATTTTTCTGTGTTTTTAGTTAAAAAATAATTTAAAAGCCCTACCCTGGATTCAGTCATCATTTTTTTGCAACAAATACGGCTTATATGCAAGAAAATATGGTCAACATGAACTTTCCAGCAAAATAGTACAAAAAATCCCCCACTAGAAGAAGCCCCGCCCCCCCAGTCCGAGAATCCAAACCACATAAAATGTGTTCCTTATGTCAGTCTTTTTATTGGCACGGCGGCCATTAGCCAAACTGCAAATGACTCGAGAACTCGCAGAGGACGAAAAAGACAAGACGAGAATGTCCAAATGTCAAGTGGGAGAAAACAAGGACGCGGTGTAAAATTAGCCGACTGTTTTTAGAGCACAGGCCAATCCAATTAAAGCTTGACCAATGTGTTTAGTGTCTGTTTACTACTACACACGACTATTTACCATAATACCAATAAATGAAATCACCCCAAAAACTATATTAATTCATATTGCAAAATTCATCGGAACATGAAGCAATGTTAGCAGTTTTGAAGCTATAATTAGGACGCCATTTTGGATCCAAGTGCTGAGTCTGGTTCATTTTTTTGAGACAAAAAGAACAAAAATGCTTCTATTTATAAAAGTGTAAACAATAGAATGATGTCATAGTGGTTAAAGTTTGTTTTGTTTTTTTAAGGTTTGACTGGTTTTTGTTCTTGGTTGGAAGCCAAAAATCTTTTATGGATATTTTTTTAACTGAAACATGGCAATAAAATGAGCTAAAAAGATAGTTGTCGACAAAAAACAGTCAGATTTACGTAATAAAATTTTTAAATCAAATAAATGACAATGTAATTGAACAAAATGTATGCTACATTGATGTTTTACGGAATTTTCAAAACCAAAATGTGGCAAAAAATGTGCTAAAAAAAAAATCAACAAAAAAAAACGAAGTCAGATTTACGTAATAAAATTTTTAAATCAAATAAATGACAATGTAATTGAACAAAATGTATGCTACTTTGATGTTTTATAGATTTTTCAAAACCAAAACGTGGCAAAAAATGTGCTAAAAAAATAAATTAAAAAAAATGAAGTCAGATTTACGTAATAAAATTTTTAAATCAAATAAATGACAATGTAATTGAACAAAATGTATGCTGCATTGATGTTTTACGGAATTTTTAAAACCAAAACGTGGCAAAAAATGTGCTAAAGAAATCAAAAAAATAAAATAAAAAAAAAACGAAGTCAGATTTATGTAATAAAAATTTTAAATCAAATAAATGACACTATAATTGAACAAAATTGATGCTACGCTGATCTTTTACGGAATTTTTAAAACTGAAACATGGGAAAAAAATGTGCTTAAAAATTGTCAACAAAAACAATCCGATTTATATAATTACAATTTATAATCAATAAACTTGATGCTACATTGATCTTTTACAGAAGTTTTTAAACCGAAATATGGCAACAGAATGAGCTAAAAAATATAATTGTCAACAAAAAACAGTTAGATTTACGTAATTACAATTTTTAATCAAATAAATGACACTATGATTGAACAAAATTGATGCTACATAGATTTTTTTTACGGAATTTTTAAAACTGAAACATGGCAAAAAATGTCCTAAAAAATTATCAACAAAAACCAGTCAGATTCACACAACTACATTTTTTTATCGAATAAATGACACTTATAATTGAACAAAATGGATGCTACGTAGATGTTTCACAGAATTTTTTAAACCGAAACATGAGCTAAAAATATAATTGTCGACAAAAAACTGTCAGATTTACGTAATTAAAATTTTTGATAAAATATATGACACTATAATTGAGCAAAATTGATTCTACATTCTGAATAAAATGTCACAAACAAACAAAACTGTCAAATTTGGACCCCTCACGATCTACAAAATTTCTATTCAAGTTTTTGGCACAAAAAGAAAATAATTTTACCAAATTTTCTGCAGCAAACTAACTTTACCCAATAACAATAATAAACCAAAAATAGCCCAAAAATTAGATTTCAGTGAAAAGTACAAGGCCGCTAAATCTTACAAAAAAATCAAAATGTCTCCACCCGAAAGTGGAATAACCACATCATTTCCTAATGGTTCAAAAACCCATAAACAGGCAAATATATCTACAAAAAAACATTAGATGGGGCATGTCCACCATTGACGTTTTGCTTGATTAAATGTGCAACGTCAGACTGCAGAAAAGTCCAAAAATGTGAGCAAAAACCTTCGCAAATGAATAATTTAGCACTAGCGGTTATTGATTGATCTTTTTAAAAAGTCTTATAAAAATGCCCCGTGGCCTGAAACCAAGAAAAGGCTCAAAAACTGCTCAAAAACGGCAGAATCCCGACAACCCTCGTCGTCCTTGGAAAAGGAAATCGTGCCGCAAATACATTGAATCGGAAACTTGTTTTTAATAGCAGCAAATTAATGAACACAAGCAAAAGGGTTGAGAGGGTAAAAGCTTTTAAAGCACCAAAAATTCATAGCCTGCCGTATTTTGCGCACTAAAAGACCATTTTCTCATAATTCGCAAGTGCCTCTTACAAGATGGATCAATAATGCTTAATCATTGTCTCAAATCGCCTTTAGCAAACTCCATCTAGTCCATGTACATAACACAATCCCCCAATACTATTACAACTAATAGCACCACTACGACTACAACTACTAGCACCACTACAACTACTACAACTACTACAACTACTAGCAGCATGACAACTACCACTACTACAATTACCACTAATACCACTACTAATACAACCACTACTAATACTACCAATACTACCACTATGACTACTACAACTACTAGCAGCATGACAACTACCACTACTACTACTAACCACTACCTATACTACTAATATTACCACTACAACAACTAATACTACCACTACAACTACTAATATTACCCCTACAACAACTAATACTACCACTACAACTACTAATATTACCACTACAACAACTAATACTACCACTACAACTACTAATATTACCCCTACAACAACTAATACTACCACTACAACTACTAATATTACCACTACAACAACTAATACTACCACTACAATTACTAATATTACCACCACTACTACTACTACTAATATTACCACTACTACTACTAACCACTACCTATACTACTAATATTACCACTACAACAACTAATACTACCAAAACAACTACTAATACTAGAACCACTACTACAACTACTACCACCACCACCACTACTACTAACACTACCACCACTACTAATACCACCACCAGCACTACTACTACCACCATGACTACTACTAGTAATGCCGCCATTACTACTAATACTATCACCACCATTACTACTACTAGTACTACTACTACTACCACTACCACTACCACTACTACTACTACTACTACTACTACTACCACTACTACTACTACCACTACTACTACTACTACTACCACTACTACTACTACTACTACTACTACTACTACTACCACTACCACTACCACTACCACTACTACTACTACTACTACTACTACTACTACTACTACTACTACTACTACTACTACTACTACTACTACTACTACCACCACCACTAGTACCACAACAACTACTACTTCCACCATCACCACCTTTACTACTACTAGTACTACTACTACTACCACTACTACTACTACTACTACTACCACTACTACTACTACCACTACTACTACTACTACTACCACTACTACTACTACCACTACTACTACTACCACTACTACTACTACCACTACTACTACTACCACTACCACTACTACCACTACCACTGCCACTACCACTACCACTACCACTACTACCACTACCACTACTACCACTACCACTACTACCACTACCACTACTACCACTACTACTACTACTACTACTACTACTACTACTACTACTACTACCACTACTACTACTACTACCACTACTACTACTACCACTACTACTACCACCACCACTAGTACCACAACAACTACTACTTCCACAATCGCCACCACTACTGCTACTACAACTGCTATTACTACTACCACGACCACTACCACTACCATCACCACTAATACTACTACTACCACCACCACTACCACCACTACTACCACAAGAACTACTACTTCCACCATCACCACCACTACTACCACAACAACTACTACTTCCACCATCACCACCACTACTACTGCTACTACAACTGCTATTACTACTACCACGACCACTACCATCACCACTAATACTACTACTACTACCACCACCACCACCACCACTACTATCCCTACTTACAATCCAGCGCCCCTTAAAAAGCAAAGTGTATGTATCTCCACTATATCAATATAATACAATGCTGGATCTGAAGTCAGCTTGATCCGCACTTGTCTTTTTCCAAAAGCAACATGCAGGAAATCAATGTTACCTCGTTGAGAAACGACATTTTTGAAGCGACGACTCAACAAAAAACTTCAAAATCACTGCATCCATGCTAACAATAAAACCATTTTCAATCCGGGCAAATACTTTTATTGTCACTGTTCAAAATGATTTCCCAATTCTGATTTATTTGATATTTCAAAACACATTTCCATGTTTTTTTTGCATGTTACCATACACAAAAAATAATTGTTTTCCACTTTTTTGTGGTACAACTCGTCTTTCCAAACCTCATAATTAATTTTTTTGTGTAATTGGCTTTTCAGCTCAGCTTTCCTCATTCCGCAACAAAAAAAATGGCTGCAACAAGCAATAAAAATAATAGCTTGCTCATTTATATTATCCCACAAGGGGGCGGGGCTTGTTTTTTTTTACCTACTACGGTTTTGCTTGCCGTTTGTATTGCTTTATTTATTCATCAACGAGGCAACAATCGATCAAACCATTCTACCCCCGGAAGACGGAGTCTATTAGCATTCGAAGAGCTAGCGTCCACGGGGGTTTCATTGAACCCGAACACAAAAAAATGCAAGGCGCCTAGTAAAACCTGCTCACCCACAAATGACCCAGCATTATTACAAAAGGGTGCGCGTTCAAAACCAGTGTTCACTGCTTAAAGGCAAATGAATCATAACTGTCATAATAGCCCAAAACATGCTTGACTCCCATTTTGAATACAGTAATACCTCGTTTATCGCGGATAATCAGTTCTAATATCTTCTGTAATCAATTAATAAGTGTGATGTAGGGACAGGTTTTTTATGGTGGCCATTTAATATTATTTTGAATTTTAAAAGCCGCTCTAAATCATCTTTAATAGTGACTTGGCTTTCCCCCATTTTATATTGGTTGATTTATTTGGCCCAAAATGGCGACCGATGTATTATAATTTTCATTAAAACTTATGTATATGTATATATGTACAAATATATATACATATACACATTTATATATATATATATACATATATAAATATACATATACACACACATATATACATATTTATATATACATATGTAAAAATATAAATACACATGTTCAAGTTCACATATATACATATAAAAATATATACATATACATATATATACATACAAATACGTATATATATGTACATATATATGCATACATGTGTATATTTGTGTATATTTGTTTAAATGTGTATATTTGTGTATATGTATATTTGTGTGGGTGTGTATTTGTGTATATTTGTTTAAATGTGTATATTTGTGTGGGTGTGTATTTGTGTATATTTGTGTATGTGTATATTTGTTTAAATGTGTATATTTGTTTAAATGTGTATATTTGTGTATGTTTATATTTGTTTGTGTATATGTGTATATTTGTTTAAATGTGTATATTTGTTTAAATGTGTATATGTGCATATTTGTTAAAATGTGTATATTTGTGTATGCGTATATTTGTATGTGTATATTTGTATATTTGTTTAAATGTGTATATTTGTTTAAATGTGTATATTTGTGTATGTTTATATTTGTTTGTGTATATGTGTATATTTGTGTATGTGCATATTTGTTAAAATGTGTATATTTGTGTATGCGTATATTTGTTTGTGTATATTTGTTTGAGTATATGTGCATATTTGTGCATATATGTATATTTGTGTATTCGTGTATATGTGTATATATGTATATTTGTGTATACATGTATATGTGTATGTCTATGTGTGTATGGGTATATGTGTATATGTGTATACATGCTTATTGGATAAATAACTTATTTATGACCCATTTATGTCTATGTCTACAATGTTCTGTGTCTGTATTCTCACCCTCTTGCTACTGTGACAGTGAAATTCCCCAAACAGGGGTTGAATAAAGTTATCTAACCTAATCTAAATGTCAACAGAGGGCCAGTGGATTGTCGTTAACGTTTTTGACGCTCTTTATTTCTCGACGGCGGCGGCACAGCGGGGAACATGAAAGCAAAAATTCTTCAATCAAAACGCTTGCAGTGGACTCAGCTGGTTAGCCATGTCGACACGGGCGACATGCCCTTGTCAAAAAACACGCTTCTTCCACTCGCCAAATATGGCGGAAAGCTCCAAAAAAGACGGCTACGAATACACACATGCAATTAATTACAAATTTTAATCAAATAAATGACACTATAATTGAACAAAATTGATGCTACATTGATCTTTTATGGATTTTTTAAACCAAAACATGGCAAAAAATTGCAAATAAAAACACCATTACTCCTACTACTACTACCACCACCACCATTACCACTACCACTACTACCATCACCATTACTACTACTAAAACCGCCATCATTACTACTACTACTACTACTATTACTACCATCACCACCACCACTACTACTACTACCACCACCATTACTACTATTACTACTACTACTACCACCACCATTACTACTATTACTACTACTACTACCACCACCATTACTACTATTACTACTACTACTACCACCACCATTACTACTATTACTACTACTACTACCACCACCATTACTACTATTACTACTACTACTACTACTACCACCACCATTACTACTACTACTACTACTACTACCACCACCATTACTACTACTACTACTACTACTACTACTACTACTACTACTACCACCACCATTACTACTACTACTACTACCACCACCACCATTACTACTACTACTACCACCACCATTACTACTACTACTACTACTACTACTACTACCACCACCATTACTACTACTACCACTACCACCACCATTACTACTACTACTACTACCACCACCATTACTACTACTACTACTACTACTACTACTACCACCACCACCATTACTACTACTACTACCACCACCATTACTACTACTACCACCACCATTACTACTACTACTACTACTACTACTACCACCATTACTACTACTACTACTACTACTACCACCACCACCATTACTACTACTACTACCACCACCACCATTACTACTACTACCACTACTAATACTACTACTACTACTAATACTACTACCACTACCAATACTACTACCACTACTAATACTACTACTACCACCACCATTACTACTACTACCAACACCACCACCAATATCATAACAACTACAGTACAGCTACTACTACAAAAAAATATCAACAAAAAACTGTCAGATGTACGTAATTACACATTTTAATCAAATAAATGACACTATAATTGAACAAAATTGATGCTACGATGATCTTTTACGGAATTTTTTAAACCAAAACAAAAAAAGTGCGAAAAAAATTATCAACAAAAAACAGTCAGATTTACGAATCTTTTCAAATCTTAAATCAAATAAATGACACTACCACTGTATAATCGATGCAAAAAAATGAATAACAAATATCCATATTGGCACATATTTCAAGCTAAAATAAACTCCAACAAAGGAACTAAAAACCTATTTTTTTCCTGGATTAAATTTGTCATTTGTTCTTCCCCACGACACATGCACCAATCACGGGAACAATGATCCGACACGTTAGCGTAGCATTGTTTCAAATCAAAGAGCCGTCCGACATCAATGGCCTCCATCTCTCTCATGTGTTTCTTCCTATGCTTAAGCCCCTCCCCCCAACCTCCTCTGTTCCTCTTTATCTGGCGTCACTCACTTTCCTCTCCCCATCCAACGTCCTCGCCATTGTGTCCACGTCCTCAACAGTCATTGACCCCGGCACCCTCAACCCCCCTGCTTGTGCCTAACCTCATTTGCTGTTATTGGCTATGTCAGACACCCCCCCCCCCTTGTCTCCCCCACTAAACCTCCCCCCATCCATGAAGTGATTGCAGTGTTTTCTCCCTCCAGGAACATGTAAGTGTATGCCAACGTGAGCCTCCCTTTTTCCTCCTTTTTAATTACACGCTGTGTTCAACGGGATTGTTGTTTAGCGGGAGTCCAATCGTTGACATTACACGGTGGTAGGTCTTTCCAAATGTTGATAAATACACTGTATCTAAAACTTTAAATGTGAGTCAATGATTTAAGTGCAAGAAAAATGGATTCATTTGAGAAACAAGGAAAATTTAGCCTAATACTTTGACATAAGAGTGCACCGACATAAGAGAAATTTGAGATGGGAGGAAAATTCCCGAGCAAATTTCTGCCCTAATACCTTGACATACGAGTGCCCCTACATAAGAGAAATTTGGGATAGGAGGAAAATTCTGGGCAGATTTTTGCTCTAATGCCTTGACATACGAGTGCCCCTACATAAGAGAAATTTGGGATAGGAGGAAAATTCTGGGCAGATTTTTGCCCTAATGCCTTGACGTACGAGTGCCCCACCATACAAAAAAATTTCGATACGAGGAAAAATTCCGAGCTAATTTTTGCACTGAGATACGAGTTTTCCAACATATGAGAAATTTGAGATAGGAGGAAAGTTCTGAGCAACTTTTTGCTCTAATACCTTGACATAAGAGTGGCCAACATATGAGAAAGTTGAGATACAAGGAAAATTCCAACCAAATTTTTGCCCTGAGACACGAGTGTCACAACATATGAGAAATTTGAGATAAGAGGGAAATTCTGGGCAGATTTTTGCCCTAATACCTTGACATAAGAGCGTCCCAACATACTAGACAAATTTGAGATGTGAGAACAATTCCCAGCTCATTTTTTTCTGACTACCTTGACATAAGAGCGCTCCAACATACGAGAAATTTGAGTTCCAAGTAAAATTCTGAGCTATTTTTTGTCCGCATACCTTGACACACGAGTGTCCTTAAATACGAAAAATTTGAGATACTAGGAAAATTTTGGGCAGCTATTTGCCCTAATAACTTGACATAAGAGTGCCCCAACATACGTGAAATTTGAGATCCGAAGAAAATTCCGAGCTAATTTTTGTCCTAATACCTTGACATAAGAGTATCCCAACATACAAGAAATCTGAGATAGGAGCAAAATTGCGACCACATTTAGCCATAACACCTTGACATAAGAGTGCCGCAACATACAAGAAATTTGCGATGAGGAAAAATCTGAGCAAATTTTTGCCTTGAGATACGAGTGTCTCAACATACAAGAAATCTGAGATACACGGAAAATTCCGAGCACGCTTTTGCCCTAATACCTTGACATAAGAGCGCCCAAACATTCAAGAAATTTGAGATACAAGGAAACTTCCAAGCAAATTTTTGTCTTTCACCATTAGCCTCAATGCTAACACTCCAACAACAAGTAACGCTAGTTTTATTTTTAAAATTTCCACATCTAAATTTTCGGTTCTGATGATTAATAAACCCTGAAAATGACAACCCCATTTTGATGAACAGATTTATCACCAATCATGACATCATAACCACACTTTGATGACTTTTAAGCCACTCCCACAAATTCCAAAGACTTGTTCTTCTTGCTAGATTCGCTCAAACAAACAAACAAACAAACAAACAAACAAACAAACACAAGTGTGCAGATGGCCGCTTATTAATTCGATGCCAGGTCGTTGACAGGGCACGACACACCCGTGTAAAAACCAAAGCGACAACAGAGCGCGAAAGGTCAACTGGGGTGGAACGGGGGAAAAAAACTAGCCCCGCCCCCTTTTCCTCCACCAGACCACTTCGGGTGATCTTGGTCAAGGTTGGGAATTCGTATGTTTGCGTTATATAAGCTGGAATCCAATTAAAGGTCTGCTTTTAACTACCCTGATGCTGCCAGGCTTGTATTTTTTAGTTGTGGTTAGTGATTTGGGGTCGCAGGTCTGGGGTCGAGGATTTGATCCCAAGTCGGTCTTCCCTTTTTCGGGCGTTTGTGTGTTTTCTACTTTGCTCGTTTTTGGAAATTTTAAGTCGGTGGTCAAGTGGTTAACTAATTTGGCTGGCAGTTTTAGGGACGAGGGTTCAAATCCCAGGTCAATCCTCACTTTCTGGGGTTTGCGTGTTCTACTTTGCTAACTTTAGAATTTTTTTTAAGCCGGTGGCCTATGTGGTTGGCAGATTTGGCTCGGAGTTTTTGGGTCGAGGGTTCAAATCCCAGGTCAATCCTCACTTTCTGGCGTTTGTGTGTTCTACTTTGCTAATTTTTGAAATTTTTAAACCGGTGGTCTAGTGGTTGGCAGATTTGGCTCGCAGTTTTAGGGTCGAGGGTACAAATCCCGGGTCGTTCTTCCTTTTTTCGGCGTTTGTGTGTATTACTTTGCTCATTTTTTGAATTTTATTAAGCCGGTGTACTGGTGGTTGGCAGATTTGGCTCGCAGTTTTAGGGTCGAGGGTTCGAATCCCAGGTCGTTCTTCACTTTTTTCTGCGTTTGTGTGTATTACTTTGTTCATTTTTGATTTTTTTAAAGCCGGTGAGCAAGTGGTTGGCAGATTTGGCTCGCAGTTTTAGGGTTGAGGGTTCGAATCCCAGGTCGATCTTCACTTTTTCGGCATTTGTGTGTATACCTTTGTTCATTTTTGATTTTTTTAAGCCGGTAACCTAAAGGTTGGCAGATTTGGCTCGCTGTTTTAGGGTCGAGGGTTCGAATTCAAGGTCGTTCTTCACTTTTTCAGCGTTTGTGTGTATTATACTTTGTTCGTTTTTGAAATTTCCGCCCGGTGGCCTAGTGGTTAGCGAATTTGGCTCGCCGTTTTAGGGTCGAGGGTTCAAATTCCAGGTCATTCTTTACTTTTTCGGCGTTTGTGTGTATTTCTTTTTTCATTTTTGAATTTTTGAGCCGGTGCCCTAGTGGTTGGCAGATTTGGCTCGCAGTTTTAGGGTCGAGGGTTCAAATCCCGGGTCGTTCTTCCTTTTTTCGGCGTTTGTGTGTATTACTTTGTTCATTTTTTGGAATTTTCTGGTGGACTAGTGGTTAGCGAATTTGACTCGCAGTTTTAAATATGTATATTTATATATATTTTTTAAACTGGTTCACATAGAAGTGACCTTCACAGTCAGAAGTATTTACACAGAGTACTTCTATATGCAAAAGGGAAGTATGTGAGCAAGTGTGTGGGCCCCCCAGCTGACCTCCCATCATCACCCCAGCTTTTGGAAGCCATTATTGGGGTCCCCCAGGGGGGTTGGCTGGGGTTAAGCAAAAACCTCAATGTCTGTTTTCAAATTGACAGTAGGCAGATCTGTGCTTGGGTGGTGGTTTGAAAACTATGTTTGGATTTAGTTTTGGAGGTTTATACATCATTTGGTCACCTAAGTTGTTATTTTAGAGTATAAAGGCAAATAGGGATATAATTATGTCAGTAGAATGAGATGGGGGTCAAATTGAAAAATTTGCAGTTCGGTGGAGGAGTGGTTATCGGGTTGGGGTCACAGGTCTGGGACCGAGGGTTTGATACCAGGTTGGGCCTCACTGTCTGACATTTGTGGGTTCTACTTTGTTAATTTATAGAATTTTCATCTCGTTGGACTAGTGGTTAGCGAATTTGTCTCGCAGTTTAAGGGTCGAGGGTTCGAATTCCAGGTCGGGGTCCTCACATAATACCATTTGTGGGTCCTACTTTGATCATTTTTGGAATTTTTAAGCTGGTGGACATGTGGTTTGTAAATTTGACTCGCATTTTTAGGGTTGAGGGTTCGAATCCCAGGTTGGTTATCATCTTCTAGCATTTGTGTGTATTATTTTGAACATTTTTGTCATCTTCTAGCATTTGTGTGTATTATTTTGAACATTTTTGGCATTTTTTTTAAGATGGTGAACTAGTGGTTGGCAGATTTGGCTCGCAGTTTTAGGGTCGAGGGTTTGAATCCCGAGTCAGTCCTCACTTTCTAGCATTTGTGTGTATTACTTTGATCATTTTTGGAATTTTCGGCCTGGTGGACTAGTGTTTAAAGGATTTGGCTCGCAGTTTTAGGGTCGAGAGTTCAAATCCCAGGGCGGTCCTAACTTTCTAGCATTTGTGGGTTCTACTTTGTTAATTTTGGAATTTTTTGGCCAGGTGGAGAAGTGGTTAGTGAATATGGCTCGCAGTTTTGGGGTAGAGGGTTCGAATCCCAGGTCGTTCCCCACAATCATTTTTTGGAATTTTCAGCCTGGTGGTCAAGTAGTTAGCGAATTTGTCTCGCAGTTTTAGGGTCGAGGGTTCGAATTCCAGGTCGGTCCTCACTTTATACCATTTGTGGGTCCTACTCTGATCATTTTTGGAATTTTTTAAGCTGGTGAACATGTGGTTTGTAAATTTGGCTCGCAGTTTTAGGGCCGAGGGTTCGAATCCCTGGTCGTTCCTCACATTCTAGCATTTGTATGTATTACTTTGTTCATTTTTGGAATTTTCTGCCCGGTGAACCAGTATTTAGCGAATTTGGCTCGAACTTTTAGGGTCA
Source organism: Stigmatopora nigra (assembly GCF_051989575.1). Lineage (NCBI taxonomy): Eukaryota > Metazoa > Chordata > Actinopteri > Syngnathiformes > Syngnathidae > Stigmatopora > Stigmatopora nigra. Next base: position 1,447,565 of record NC_135508.1, on the reverse strand, counting down.
AGGGTTCGAGTCCCAGGTCGGTCCTCACTTTGTATCATTTGTGGGTTCTACTTTTTTAATTTTGGGATTTTTTTTAGGACATTGGACTAGTGGTTAGCAGATTTGGCTCGCAGTTTGAGGGTCAAAGGTTTGAATCCCAGGCCGGTCCTAACTTTCTAGCATTTGTGGGTTCTACTTTGTTCATTTTGGAATTTTTTTTAAGTCGGTAGGAAAGTGGTTTGTAAATTTGGCTCGCAGTTTTAGGGTTGAGGGTTCGAATCCCAGGTGTGTCCTCACTTTCTAGCATTTGTGTGTACTATTACTTTGTTCATTTTTGGAATTTTCTGCCCGGTGGTCTAGTGTTCAACAGGTTTGGCTCGCAGTTTTAGGGTCTAGGGTTTGAATCCCAGGTCGGAATTTTCTGCCCGGCGTAAAGTGGTTTGTAAATTTGGCTCGCAGTTTTAGGGTTGAGGGTTCAAATCCCAGGTCTGTCCTCACCTTCTAGGATTTGTGTGTATTACTTTATTCATTTTTGGAATTTTCGGCCCGGTGAACTAGTGGTTAGCGAATTTGGCTCGCAGTTTTAGGGTCTAGGGTTCGAAACCCAGATCCGTCCTCCCTTTCTAGCATGTGTGTAGTATTACTAAAAATGAACAAATGAGCCAACAGCACTTTCACCCAAATTCCGATTCAGCTATTTTACAACAAAAAAACCCACATAATAGCCAACAAAACCATGCAAATAAAAACAAACAACTCACCAGTTTGAATTCTTGAATGCTACAAATGAAGTAAGGAGTGTTGGGCCTGCGACTCTCAATGTACACACAATCTGAAAAAAACAAAAACAGAAGCGTGTTAGCATGAAGACGTACGCGGAGGGTGTCGTTACCTCTGCTCAAAAAGCACTACCCACCCTACCCCCAGCCCTTCATTGAGTCAAAATCAATTGGAATGCAAGTAATAGGATTAAAGACTTTTGGAGCGCTACAAGGTTGCCTTTCCAAAGCAAACATTGCGCCCAAAGGGAATTATGCCATTGTTCCACTCCAATCATAGATCAGTGTACGCAATACTTGGAATAAAGCCGACGCCCCCCTCTCCCTCCCTTAGCCTAACCCAGGCTAAACCTGGTTTGGAAAAGTACTTGTTTCACCTAATGAGTACCGTATTTTCTCGCATATAAGCCGTTTTTGTAACAAAAAAAAATCCCAAATATTACTTCAATCTAATGTTTTCTAATAGATAACGTATTTTCTGGCATATAAGCCGTATTTGTAACAAAAAAATCCCCCAAATTACTTCAATCTCCGAATATTTTTCATAAATACCGAATTTTCTCAAATATAAACCGTATTTGTAACAAAAAAAATCCCAAATGTTATTACAATCTCCTAATATTTTCTTATGAATACCGTATTTTCTTGCATCTATTCGTATTTGTAACAAAAAATACCAAAAATTACTTCAATCTCCGAATATTTTTTCATAAATACCGAATTTTCTCGCATGTAAACCGTATTTGTAACAAAAAATCCCAAGTATTACTTCAATCTCCTAACATTTTCTTATGAATACCAAATTTTCTCGCATATAAGCCGTATCTGTAACAAAAAAATCCCAAATATTACTTCAATCCCCTCATATTTTGTCATAAATACCATACATTCTCGCATATAAGCCGTATTTGTAACAAAAAAAACCCAAATATTACTTCAATTTAGTATTTTCTCACAAATATCTAATTTTCTCGCATATAAGCCGTATTCATAACGAAAGAAAAATCCCAAATATTACTTCAATCTCTTAATATTTTCTCATAAATACCGAATTTGCTCGCATATAAGCCGTATTTGTAACAAAATAAAACATATCCCAAATATTACTTCAATCTACTAATATTTTCTCATAAATACCTAACATAAACAGATAAAATGATAATAAAAAGTTTATTTTAACATCTATGAATGAAATTCGCTCAAAAATTTGCTCGGAATTTTCCATGTATCTCAAATTTCTCGTATGTTGGTGCACTCTTATGTCAAGGTATTAGAGCAAAAACTTGCTGGGAATTTTCCTCATATCTCAAATTTATTGTATGTTGGGGCACTCTTATGTCAAGGTATTAGAGCAAAAACTTGCTGGGAATTTTCCTCATATCTCAAATTTATTGTATGTTGGGGCACTCTTATGTCAAGGTATTAGAGCAAAAACTTGCTCGGAATTTTCCTCATATCTCAAACTTGTCATATGTAGGGGCACTCTTATGTCAAGGTATTAGGGCAAATTTTCGGCCCATGAAAACCAAAAAAAACTTAAGGTTCTTATACAAGAGAAATCTTTAAAAAAATCAACAATTTTAAGGGTACGGCTTATATGCGAGAAAATATGGTAATACTTCGAACCATTGAGTGTACTTCCCTCACATTTTTTTTTAAAAGCGGCTCTTTCAAAAAGTATGCGATTGGTTGGCTGGTGCTATGGCCGGTTGGTGAACCACGGCACCCCCGCCCCCTCCTGTCGGCCTTTCCTGAACAAAAGCGATCATGCTGCAGTCGACAAAAAACAGCAAAACACTTGAGAAGAAAATAAGGGAAGACCGGGGGGATTAATTGAGGCACTTCCATACCAAAACATGGACAGAAATGCAGATATTTCCGGTCCACATTTTTTTAAACAATGGATCTTTTCATGTAAACATTCATATGACAAAAATAAATGTGATTTTCATCAAATATCAGGAGAACAAAGTCATACATTGTAATAGTATGAGAAAAGTTGCGATAAGACCAGATTTATGTCGTAATATTTTTAGAATAAATAAAAATAAAAAAATAAAGAAAATTGTGTATTTAGGAGAAAATATTTGGAGATTGAAGTAATATTTGGGATTTTTGTTGTTAAAAATACGGCTTATATGCGAGAAAATACAGTATTTATGAGAAAATATTAGGAAATTGAAGTAATATTTGGGATTTTTTGTAACAAATACAGCTTATATGCAAGAAAATACGGTATTTATGAGAAACTATGAGATAGAAGTAATATATGGGATTTTTTAGTGACAAATACGGCTTATATGCGAGAAAATTCTGTATTTATGAGAAAATATTTGGAGACTGAAGTAATATGTGATTTTTTTTGGTTACAAATGCGGCTTATATGCGAGAAAATATGGTATTTATGAGAAACTATGAGATGGAAGTAATATTTGGGATTTTTTTAGTAACAAATACGGTTTATATGCGAGAAAATACAGTATTTATGAGAAAATATTAGGAAATTGAAGTAATATTTGGGATTTTTTGTTACAAATACGGTTTATATGTGAGAAAATACAGTATTTATGAGAAAATATGAGATGGAAGTAACATTTGGGATTTTTTTAGTAACAAATACGGCTAATATGCGAGAAAATTCGGTATTTATGAGAAAATATTAGGAGATTGAAGTAATATTTAGGTTTTTTTGTTACAAATATGGCGTATATGTGAGAAAATACAGTATTTATGAGAAAGTATGAGATGGAAGTAATATTTGGGATTTTTTTTGTTACAAATATGGCTTATATGCGAGCAAATACAGTATTTATGAAAAAATATGAGTAGATTGAAGTAATATTTGGGATTTTTTGTTACAAATACGGCTTATATGAGAGAAAATACAGTATTTATCAGAAAATATTAGTCGATTGAAGAAATATTTGGGATTTTTTTGTTACAAATACGGCTTATATGCGAGAAAATGCAGTATTTATGACAAAATATGAGTAGATTGAAGTAATATTTGGGATTTTTTTGTTACAAATCCGGCTTATATGAGAAAAAATATAGTATTTATGAGAAAATATGAGTCGATTGAAGTAACATTTGGAATTTTTTCTATTAAAAGAACAACGTCCCATTATACTTACCATTTGTACATTCTATAAACTACCGTACAAATTACAACGGCGTAAAGGTCGCCATAACAACAAAACATCAGCAAAAAACAGCCTAGAATTCCATTTAATAGCCTCATTCAGTCATTCATATCATAGCAAAATCCTTTTCTAACTTCCTTTTATACCAAAAAAGTGTGCGCCAAGCATTTTTTCCATGACAGGCGGCGGCCATGTCTGTTGTTTACGTTTGCGTCAGCTGAATTATTGATCCGACTGCGGTTTATCTTACGGCTCGCAAAAGATATTTAATGGCTCTTCTAGCCAAGAAGCCATTTGTCCAGCTCCCGTGACATCGCCGGCTTTGTTTTCAGGGTACGTGTGTTTGTAACCTCGGGGTGGGCTTGTTATCTCCTAAAAGGGGGGGTGAATGAGCTGTTTTTTTTTTTTGGAGGCGGGGTTATCTCCTCTGGGCTAGCTTAGGGAGTGATGCATTATATCTCTCTTAATGCCGCCATCTTATTGGCAACATGGCATGAATGAAAATATACATTAGTATTGAGAGTAGTGTGGTTTTTGAGCGGGTTGAAAGTGGGGGGTGTGGTTTGGGGTGTTCGGGGGGAGGGGTGGGAACAAAAGAGGGGTATGGGAGAGAGGTGATGTGTTAAGGGGGGTGGTAAATGTGGGGAATTAGGGTTTTTGTGAGCTTTAAGATAGGCTACGAGTATTTATTTAAAGATGGCTACTGGTAAAATTGTATCAATGGGCATTGGCTTTAGACGATAATATATGAAAAAGGGCTGGCTAGAGAGGTGCCTGATGAGAAAGTTGAGATATGAGGAAAATTTTGAGTTTTTTACAACGATGCCTTGACATAAGAGTGACCGAACATATGGGGAATTTGAGATATGAGGAAAATTCTGAGATTTTGCAATAATGCCTTGACATAAGAGTGACCTAACACGAGAAAATTGAGATACGAGGAAAATTCCGTTTTTGATCGAATAAGAGGGCCTAAACATACGAGACATTTGAGATAAGAGGATAATTCCAAGTTTTTGCCGCAATAGCTTGACATAAGAGTGTCCTAACATATGAGAAATTTGAGATACGAGGTAAATTCAGAGTTTTTGATCTAATATCTTGACATAAGAGTACCTAAACATATGAGACATTTGAGATGTGAGGATAACTCTGAGTTTTTGCCCTAATAGCTTGAGTGCCCCTACATACAAGAATTTTAAGATATGAGGAAATAAATTCCGAGCTAATTTTTGCCCTGGTATTTTGACATATGAGTGTCCTAACATACGAGAAATTTGAAATACAAGGAAATTTTGGAGCACGTTTTTAACCTAATGCCTTGACAAACGAGTTTCCCAACATATGAAACATTTGAGATACGAGAAAAAATTCTGAGCAAGGTTTTGCTTTAATACCTTGACATAAGAGTGCCCCTATATACAAGAAATTTGAGATACGAGGAAAATTCAAAGATATATTTGAGAGACAAGTTTGAGATAAGAGGAAAATTCTGAGCTTCCGAGTTTTTGACCTAATAACTTGACATAAGAGTGCCTTTACATATATAAAGAAATTTGAAATATGAGGAAAGTTTCAAGCTAATTTGTGCCCAAAATCTTTGACACAAGTGTCTCAACATACGAGAAATTTGAGATACTTGACAGTTTGTCTCAAAGCTAATTACCGTAAATAATGTCACATTTTATTGAAGATCATAACCGCTATTTATTCATTTGTTACTTTGTCAGCCTAGATGGTGAATTAAAACAATCAAAAACATGTTTTTCCATTGAAATATCCTATTTTTAGGTTCATTTGTATTTACTTATCTTATAAGGGAAAATTAACTTGAGATATGAGTACCTTGACATCGAAGCTCAGTCTCGAAACGCATTAAGCTCATATCTCAAGGCATCACATGATGTTCATTAACATGAATATTAATTAAAAAACTCAATCAACATCACACAGCGAGCATTAAAAAATTACACCATCTTTTTTTGGGTTCCAAATTAGCTTTTTCCTACATTCCCTGCCAGCATTTGAATGCATCATCGTCAGTTGTTTTAAACACATTTTCCCTTTTTAAACTGCAAATTCAACCCCATGTCAAAGTGTAAAACCACCCAAAAAGTGCTTTTGGCCTCACATCTGCGCGACAGGCGTACAAGTGAAAAGAGGGGGCGGAGTCTCGGGTTTAAACAGCGTGGGGGAGGGGGTCCGTAAAAGGGGGGGCTTTCCTTTGGGGGGGGGGGGGGGGGGGTTGACGAGTGTTCTGTAGGAAAAAAACCACAGCAGGCCTTTTGTAGTCAAGTGCTCTCACTTCCTTGGCAGCCATTACTTTGACTCCGCCTCCATTGGTCAACATTCGACTGACCCGGTAACAAAATGAAGCCTTTTTATTGGTGGAATGTAATTAGCATGCTAAGGCTTTTTTCCTATTACATTGCGACCCTTTAAAATCATACATAGGGGAATTAGCTCGACGCTAAAAATGTTCTCAACACGCCTCGTTCTATTTTTTTTTGTGTATGGCCGCCAAGTGTGTCTAATCAAAAACACACTTCTCCTCGGCGACTGTTATTGGCTCTCTTATTGGGCAAATAAGATGTTTAATTGGTCCAGTGTTCCAGAGGAAGGGGCGGAGTTAGTGGGGTTTTTTTAATGCTAATTTGGTTGTGGGACAAAAGGCAATCTGCCAGGGAGTTAATTATTATATTGTCATAATAAATTGTCATTTTTTAATCATTTTATCTCTGTGTTTTTAGTTAGAAAATTATTTTGAAAAATCTAAAAATATATTCAAAAATCTAAAATAAACATTGTTTTAGATCTATAAAAAACAAGAATATTCAGGGCGTTTAATCCAGTTCTTTTATTCCATTTATAAAAAAAATCAAATTATGATCAATATTAAATTACTTGATTTTCCTCCTTTTGTATCAATAATTGTCATTTTTAATCATTTTTTCTGTGTTTTTAGTTCAAAAATCATTTTAAAAAATCTAAAATATATATTTTAAAAAATCTAAAATAAACATTCTTTTAAATCTATAAAAAACTGAATATTCTGGGCTTTTAATCCAGTTATTTTATTCCATTTATAAAAAAAATCTAATTATGATATATATTAAATTCCCTGATTTCCCCCTTTTAAATCAATAATTTTCATATTTTAATCAATTTTTCTGTGTTTTCAGTTCAAAAATAATTTTGTAAAATCTAAAAATATATTTAAAAAATCTAAAATAAACATTCTTTTACATCTACAAAAAACTGAATATTCAGGGATTTTAATCCAGTTCTTTTAATCCATTTATTTAAAAAAATCTAATTATGATATATATTAAATTCCCTTATTTCCCCCCTTTTAAATCAACAATTGTAATTTTTTAATCATTTTTTTCTGTTTTTAGTTCAAAAATCATTTACTAAACCCCAAAAATACATTTAAAAAACCCTAAAATAAACATTGTTTTAGATCTACCAAAAACCTGAACATTTTATACTTGTACTTGAAAATCCCCAGAAGCAAAAGAACCTTGTCGACCCCCCCTTTTCCAAGAGGGGCAGGCCCACCACAGCTGACGGATCTCCTGAGGGAGAACAGAGTCTCTTTGACACCCGGCACCCCCCCCCCCTTTTTCCGCTCAGCAAACCCACGCTTTCTCATTTAACAGGCGGCAGGTGGTCGAATTCCACCAAAAAGCTTCTTTCCCAGAGTCTCCGGCGAGATGTGGGAGAGAAGACGAAGCTTTTAAAAATAGATGTCTACAGTTTAGGGACAACCAACACACTTGTCTTTCTATAAAAAATGCCTAGAAGGCCTTGGTTAGCATGAATAGGAAAAAAAATGGCTTCTAAACAGAGTTGCGAGGATCTGGCAACCTGCCAAAATTATGTCCTGGCTAATGAAAAAGTGGAGGATCAAATATTGAGGCGAAACGGAGTGTTTTTTTAAGAGGAATCTGTCTTTGGAGTAAAATGATTGGTCTTTGATTGTGTTTTGTAGGTATTCAAAGCTTGTATGTTGAGTTTGGATTATGAGGAGGATAAATGGGGAGGGATATACAAATTTTTCAGGTTACGAATGTCTCTAGATACAAATTTTAAAATGTATATCTAGATGCATTGTAAGTAGGAATGTCTCTAGATATACAATTTTCAGGTTACGAATGCCTCTAGATACAAATTTGTAAAATGTGTAAACTTTGTATCTAGAGTCATTCCTATTTTCTTAATTTTTTCAAAAATTTGTATCTAGAGGCATCCGTAACCTGAAAAATTTGTATCTAGAGGCATTCGTAACCTGAAATTGTATCTAGAGGCATTCCTAATTTTTAAATTTAGAAAAATTTGTATCTAGAAGCATTCATAACTTAAATGTGTATCTAGAGGCATTTGTAACCTGAAATTGTATCTAGAGGCATTCCTACTTTTTAAATTTAGAAAAAATTGTATCTAGAGGCATTCGTAAGTAGGAATGCCCCTAGATACAAATTTTTCAGGTTACGAATGCCTCTAGATACAAACAATTTAAAGCTGATCTATTCATTTTTATTTCCATATTTTCTATCCACAATTTTAGTATCACGTCACCCACACATAGCAACCACACCGCTAACATCTCCCTAGCTAAAAAAAAAAATCTGTTTCCCATCCCAACACACTGCTTTTCCACCACTCCTTTTCAAAATGGCTAACGCTAATGAAAACCACCTGCCTGGCTACGTACAATGTCACATGACATGCTAGTAGGTGTGTTAGCTTTCAGGCAAATACAATTATAGCTTTAATTTTGTGAGTTTCCCTCACAAAACAGGCCGATTAGTGTTGTTGTAGCACTTTATAAGGTGATTTAGCTAATTCGCTAGCTCGCTATAGAACAACGCGGCGTGTGTGTTTACGGTTGTCGACAGCTGGAGCGTTTTGCTACACCAGAACTCAGGAGTGTCTTTCTGTGTGTGTATACGAGTGTGTGTCACTTCACATGTCGTGTACACACACATTAAGCTATGCGGCATGAGTATGTTTGACAAACGGTGTTGAATAAGCAGACCTCTCGACCCCCCCTTTTTTCCCTCGTGCTTAAGAAAAAAACTGTTGGCAGTTAAACAGAACATGGGTCATGTGATTTATTCCCAAATGGAACCAATGAGTGGAGTCCGTTGCATTTCTGGGTGTGTGCTGGCTGTTTATTAGCATTAGCAGTTGTATCACTCATTTTTTGTTCAGTCTTGATTGATTTACACAATTTATTGTTTCCAGTGTTTCCAAGTTTTTTTTTTCTAAATAGAACAGTAACGTATTTTCACGAATATAAGGCGCACCCACAATGAAGGACATTTTTTCCATATATAAGGCGCACTGTATTATAAGGCGCACTGTATTATAAGGTGCACCACATTATAAGGCGCACCCTCAATGAATGACATTTTTTCCATATATAAGGCGCACTGTATTATAAGGTGCACCACATTATAAGGCGCACCCTCAATGAATGACATTTTTTCCATATATAAGGCGCACTGTTTTATAAGGCGCACTGTCTATTTTGGAGAAAATGTAAGACTTTTAAGTGCGCCTTATAGTGGTGAAAATACGGTAATTGCTATTGACTTCCAGGTATGAAGCACTCACTCACTACTTTACAGTCACCTCTAGAGCCAGCCATTGTTGATGTTTTGGATTTTTTGGGAATAAAATCTTGCAGTGGGGGAGGAGCTATATGATGGAGGATTTTGTAAACTAAGATGGCATCTGCATATTTAACAGTATTGTTTCAGTTCAGGTGTTTGTGTTTTTTTTAAAATATCCGACACTGGTGGTTTTTCGTTTTCGGTTTTCTGTTTTTTTTTCCATATATAAGGCGCACTGGATTATAAGGCGCGCTGGATTATAAAGCGCACTGGATTATAAAGCGCACTGTCTGTTTTGGAGAAAATGTAAGACTTTTAAGTGCGCCTTATAGTCGTGAAAATACCACATATCAATATTGTACATTGTTTATATTGTCAACCCGAACAATCCCAGAGTTTCCCCCCATGTCAAAACCCCCCGAAAACTCTCAAAACTACCTACCGACGTTCTTTGTCCTAAAAAAGCACGATTTACAGGCAGTACCTATCATCCAAAGACACACCTCCTTCCACCCCGGTTTCAAACCCAGTCATCTTTTTAAGCTTCCCCAAAGGATTGAGAGGCTAAGATGTACAACCTATCAGAAGATTGGTCGCATAAAGACTATTTCAATACCACCTCACCTCAGGCGACATCCCAGAAAAGTGCATTTGTAGGTCGCTAAAATGGAAGCTAGCTAAACATAATTTGGTATTTCCCCCCTCATAGTGGTTTCGGTTATGTCCCCAACCCCCCCCCCCCCCCTCCCCCCTCGTCCTGGACTCCAAAGGTTGCGTAAATCCTTCACTCGGGGTGGTCAGTTTTTTTTTTTTACATATTGTGTGTCACTAGACGGCTATAAAGGGATTTAGCATTTAGCAAAGCATAATCCGCGGCGGGCTTTGTGCCTAGCTAAGCCGCGTACATCAAATCTGATTGCGAGAAGGCCGTCGGTAAGCAGGAGGACGGAAAAACAGTACGCCGACGACAACACACGGCTTATCGCCAACACAATAAGCGCCAGAGACGGATGGACGGCGGGAGGGAGGGACGGTCAGTTACTCAGGTGGTGGATTTTCCTTTGTTGATAATAGGAAGCTAAATTACATAGTAGATGATTGAGGATGGAGTAGTTCAAGGGTGGGGGAAGTTTTGGGCCCGGGGAGGGGCTATATTGACTTTAAAAATTTGATAGATGGGCGGGGTCAGCAGAAGATAGGATACATATAAAAAAGTGCATCCGTTAATAGTACATATGAAATATAAAGAGATAAAAAGGATGAAAGTGTTAACATACTCGTTGTTGAAGTCAAAAGTATGAAGTACAAAGTAAAAAGTATGAAATATAAAGTACAAAGTAAAGTATAAAATATAAAGTACAAAGTACAAAGTAAAGTAAATAGTACAAAGTACACAGTAAAGTAAATAGTATAAAGTACAAAGTAAGGTAAATCGTACAAAGTACACAGTAGAGTAAATAGTATAAAGTACAAAGTAAAGTAAAAAGTACAAAGTCAAGTAAAAAGTATAAAGTTTTGTTTCAATACATACAAAACATAAAAAAACACCCTCGATTCAGTCATCATTTTTATAGCGACAAATACGGCTTATATGCGAGTAAATACAGTAAATGTTATATTAATCAGCAAAAAAATGGTGTAGGAACAACGGTTGTGTTGTTTAATCGTTTTGTTTCAATACATAACATAAAAAACACCCTCGATTCAGTCATCATTTTTTTTAGCGACAAATACGGCTTATATGCGAGATAATACAGTAAAAACAGCCCCCTTCACTCAAATACTACAATGTAAATACTCGGTGAAGCTAATCCACCGAGACGCTCGACTTTGTTTAGGCGCCTTTTGAATGTTTCATTGACGTGACTGACTGCTTAGCTTTCTTTCTTTGTCAATCTGCTTTACCCAACCCCCACCACCCGCGTGGCAGAATTACCAGACAAAGCCCCGGCGCCCCGGCGCTCTCCGGGTGTCTATCAGACACCGAGAAGTGAAAAAAAAAAACGGCTTGGGTAGAGTTGCTGTGGATTATTAGATAGAGATGTGAAAAAGGGGAAGCCGCGGTTAGCGTTTTGTTTGGAAAAGTGGGCTCGCGTGAGGGTGTTTATTGATATCGGGGTAATTGTTTGGGTGACGGACGGGTTTGGGTGTTCGCTCGTGTGGTTTATGGAAGGGGGGAAGGAGGAGGGATTGTGTTACGGTGTGTTTTTATTGTTATTATACAAGTAGAATGAGATTTTGAAGGGTTTTTGTAGTTAGCATATGCTAATGTGTGGCTAGTTAGCATTAGACTAAGACTTGGGTTGGTCAACTTTTTTTTATGTGGGTTGGACTATTTTAGGATATAATATTTAGATTTTTTATTTTTACAAATGGATTAAAATAACTGGATTAAAAGCCCTGAGTATTCAGTTTTTTATAGATCTAAAACAATGTTTATTTTAGGTTTTTTAAATATATTTTTAGATTTTATAAAATGATTTTTGAATTAAAAACACAGAAAAAAATTGATTAAAAAATGCCAATTATTGATTTAAGAGGGGGAAAATCAGGAAATTTCATATATATCATATTTAGATTTTTTTTAATAAATGGATTAAAAGAACTGGATTAAAAGCCTTGAATATTCAGGTTTTTATAGATCTAAAACAATGTTTATTTTCGATTTTTTTGAATATACTTTTAGATTTAATAAAATGATTTTTGAATTAAAAACACAGAAAAATGATTAAAAATGACAATTATTGATTTAAAAGGGGGAAATCAGGAGATATGTAGTTATCATAGGCTAACATGTGGCTAGTTAGCATCAAAGTCTGTAGTTAGCGTGAGCAAACATGGTTCTTTAGTATCAAGGTCTGTGCTTAGCTTAGGCTAACATGTGTTTAGTTAGCATCAACGACTGTAGTTAGCTTGAGCAAACATGGTTCCTTAGCATCAACGTCTGTAGGTAGTGTGGGCTAACATGGAGTTAGCTATTAAATTGAATGTTTTATTGTCATTATACAAGTACAATGAGATTTTAAAGGGTTTGTAGTTAGCATATGCTAACATGTGGTTAGTTAGAGTTGAGTTAGAGTGGACTAACATGTAGTTTGTTAGCACCAACGGCAATGAGATTTTAAAGGGTTTGTAGGGTTAGCATCGGCTAACATGTCATTGTCTCTAGTAAACATCAACATCTCTAGTTGGCATCAACATCTCTAGTTAGGATCAACGTCTCTAGTTAGCATCAACGTCTCTAGTTAGCATCAACGTCTCTAGATAGCTTCAAGGTCTCTATTTAGCATCAACGTCTCTAGTGAGCATTAGCGTCTAGATAGCATCAATGTCTCTAGTAAGCATAGACTAACATGTAGTGGGTGAGCATCAACTTCTCTTGTTAGCATCATCGTCTCTAGTTAACATCAACGTCTCGAGTTAGCGGTTAGTTCGCATCAACATCTCTAGTTAGCACTTCTGCTAACAAGATTTGGGCCTAAACATGTCTCCATGTCTTTTTCTCTTATGTGGACACACCAAGATAAAAACGATAACATAAAAAATACCAATACATTTCAGACTATTTTAAGGATTATTTCGGAAAACCATGCTACCGCACCCCGACCATTTTGTCCAGCAATTGAACAACATTAGCACATTTAAGGGTTTTGTTTTCAATCCCAACCACAAGCAGAAGAACCAAACCAGAACAGAAGCAATGCATTGTGGTCCGTTGAAAGTCAAGTCAAAAAGTCTCTAGTTAGCATCAACATCTCTGGTTAGCATCAACATCTCTGGTTAGCATCAACATCTCTACTTAGCAAAGACTAACATTTGGTTGGTTCCCATCAATGTCTCTAGTTAGCATAAGCTAACACGTAGTTAGTTTGCATCAACGTCTCTAGTTAGCATAAGCTAACATGTGGTTAGCAGCACAAGGGCTAACATGATTTGGGGCTTAACGTTATCTTTATGTCTTTTATGCCAATATAAAAACTATAACAGTAAAGTACTCTAGTTAGCGTAAGCTAACATGTAGTTAGCAGCACAAGGGCTAACATGATTTGGGGCTTAACGTTATCTTTATGTCTTTTATGCCAATATAAAAACTATAACAGTAAAGTACTCTAGTTCGCATAAGCTAACATGTAGTTAGCAGCACAATGGCTAACATGATTTGGGGCTTAACGTTATCTTTATGTCTTTTATGCCAATATAAAAACTATAACAGTAAAGTAGTCTATTTAGCGTAAGCTAACATGTAGTTAGCAGCACAAGGGCTAACATGATTTGGGGCTTAACGTTATCTTTATGTCTTTTATGCCAACATAAAAACTATAACAGTAAAGTATACATAAAAATACCAATATATTTCAGATTTTTTGCACATTTTGGGTTTTCTTTGTTAATCCCAACCACTAGCAAAAGAACCTAACAAAACCGTAAACAAAGCAATGCATTGTGGTCCGTTAAAAGGGGCGGTCCTTACCTCCCGGTCTGTAAACAACATCGTCCTCAGTGATAAAGGACGTGATCTCTCCATTCTCCGTACGCTCGTAGCGGGATTTCTTCTTGGGCATCTTCTTCTTGCCCTTCTTGCCGGCGTCCTCGGCCGTGCCGGCGCCCGCGCCGCCGTTCTCGTTGTCCTCGTCCTCGCTGTGGTCGCTCTCGGCATAGTTTTTGGCGCCGCCCTCCAGGGTGCAACTGCGGCGGGGCCTGGAGCTCTCGCCCTCGCCGCCGGCCCGTTCCAGGTCCTGTCGTCGGGACTTTCCCGATTCCCTCTTGTCCCTGTCCCGATCTCTGTCCCGGTCCCGTTCTTTCTCTCGTTCCTTCTCTTTGTCAGCCGTCATGATCCGCCACGTGCCTTCCTCAGTCCTCTCACGGCTGGGCCTCCGTGAAAGGTAGACTGTGAGCCTGGGCTTCAGTCTTCTGAATTTACTAGTCAAATCCAGGGAAAATTTGGCCACACCAACAACCCCAGTCTTTCAGGAAATCTACAGAGGGAAAAAACAAGACAAATGGGATTGAGTGTCATGGACTAATACCTTGACATACAAACATACGAGCAGTTTGAGAAACAAGAAAATTCAGAGCAGAATAGAAGACAAACTTGAGATACGAGTACAGAATAATGTCACGGTGGGAACGGATTAATTTGTATTTAGTTATTTTATGAGGAAAAAAATATTTGAGATACGAGTGAATTTACATACGAGCATTAAACTTGTATCTCAAGGTATTACTCTATCCTATTTTTGGGTTTTTTTTTTCAGCGGATCAGAACGGATACATTTCTATAAAGTTATTTTAAATGCGAAAAAATGATGTGAAATACGAGTAAATTGACATACGAGCTCAGTCCCGTGACACATTAAGCTCGTATCTCAAGGCACTAATCTATTATTTTAGTTTTTCTTTCAGCAGATCAGAAATAATACATTTCTACATATTTATTTTATAAGGGAAAAATGATTTGAGATACGAGTGACTTGACAATCGAGTTGGGTCCTGGAACGCATTAAGCTCATATCTCAAGGTATTACTCTATCCTATTTTTAGGTAGTTTTTTTTTCAGCGAGTGGGGACAAATACATTTCTATATAGTTACTCTATATGGGAAAATTTGATTTGAGATACGAGTGATTTGACATACGCGCTCCCTCACGTTACGCATTGAGCTCGTATTTCAAGGCATTACTCTATCCTAATTCTAGAGGGTTTTTTTCAGCAGGTCGGAATGGATACATTTCATATATAGTAATTTTATATGGGGAAAAATGACTTGAAATAAGAGCTGGGACCCGTAACGCATTAAGCTCATATCTCAAGGTATTATTCTATTTTTTAAAGTTTTTTTTCAGCAGGTCAGAACGGATAAAGTTCTACTGTTATTATATTATGGATAAATTTGATTTTACATACGAGCTGGCTCCTGAAACACTGACCTCTTATCTCAAGGTATTAGTCTATCCTATTTTTTGGGTGTTTTTTCTGCGGGTCGGAACAAATACATTCCTATGTAATAATTATATATGGGGAAAATTGACTTGACATACAAGATGGGTCCCATAACACATTAAGCTTGTATCTCAAGGTATTACTCTATCCTATTTTAGGGTTATTTATTTCAGCGGGTCGGAACGGATACATTTCTTATATAGTAATTGTATATGGGGAAAAATTGACTTGGGTCCCATGACGCATTAAACTCTTATCTCAAGGTATGACCGTACTCCCTAGCCAGAAGCTAAATACAAACATGACAGTGGCGAAAAAGCCCGCAACAGTAATTGTCAACCCCCGCCATCATCAAAAACTGCCGAGAACGTGTTTCAAAAACGGACTGCACGTTGTAGCTAAAACATTAGCCGTCATTCAACAAGCCATTAGCACGTGTACATAGCGAAAAGGTGTTGAAAAGACAGTGGGAAAACAACACCAATGGAGGTCATTGCTGAATAAGTCAAACAAAACACGGAACCGGGCTGCCGGCCAATAAATGTGTCAGGGGGGCTTTTGAGTATAAACAGCACGGGAGCGAACAGCGTGAAGCTGGCTGACACTTTGCTGGCTAGCCGCCTTCTCTGGAAACCATCTGTAATGACAGCCAATACAATTTGCTGTGTGCTCTCTTCTAGTTGACTGAACTGTCCCTGATTGGATATCTCTACCTACTTTAATATCCAATGAACCCAGCAACCCAGTTGTAAAGGAAATGGGACATTTTTTTAGCGAGCTCCAAAGCGGCCATTACGGCTCATTAACGGAAGCTGCTAAGTCTGTGGTGTCCAAGATATGGAGCATGGGCCAGATTTGGCCCGGGTAGGTAGTCCCAATGTTTTTTCTATCTAATATTTTGACTATATAACATGTTTTTTTGCATACAAGACGCCCCGGTGTATACGCCGCACTCTTAAAATGGCCTTGAAATGGTTGAATTTGACAATTTTTCACATATAAGCCACCTCTGTGTATAAGCAGTACACTTAAAATTGCCTTAAAATGGTTGAATTTGACAATTTCTCGCATATAAGACGCCCCGGTGTATAAGCCATACTCTTAAAATGGCCTTAAAATCGTTGAATTTGACAATTCCTCGCATATAAGCCGCCTCCGGGTATAAGAAGCACTCTTAAAATGGCCTTAAAATCTCTGAATTTGTCAATTTCTCGCATATAAGCCGCCCCACGTATAAGCAGTACTCTTAAAATGGCCTTAAAATTGTTGAATTGGACAATTTCCCTCATATAAGCCACCCCCTTGATTCACAATTTTTACCTCCATATTTGTAGTTTTAATAGGGAGTACAAATGTGTTACTTTGAAGGGAAAATCTTAAGAAAAATAATCGTAGGTAATATTTTTGAGATAATTTATGAATAATCTGCTGGATGGCACACCCAAAAAAGTAGACAAATTCAAAAAGGAAGTCATGTGACCAGTACAACCAGGACGCGTGTCCATAGCGGTCTAGTTTGTCGTCCCTAGGTAAGATGGCGGCACCCCGAGCGAGCAATGGCAGGCACAAGTGAGTTTTTTTCATGTTTTATGCAAAATATGGCTTATTTTTTTCTTGAATTTCATTCATAGACGTTAAAATACATTTTGTTTAGCATTTTATCTGTATATCTTTTCTCTATTTTGCAATAAATGTCATGTGAAGTCGAATTTGTGCGCATATAAGCCATACCCTCAATTCAGTCATCATATTTTTTGTTACAAATATGGCTTATATGCAAAAAAATATGGTATCTTTTTTTGCGACTAATAGCCCGAAAAATGCCGATGCTGTAATTCATTAAAAAAATATCCTCCCAAAAATCTGACTTCAATTTATGCGCATATAAGCCGTACCCACAATCCAGTCATATTTTTTGCACCAAAAACGGCTTATATACGAGAAAAAACGTTGATATAAAGACTATTTTTGACTGAATGTTGAAATCAAAAACTGAAAATCACTCAAAATGAGTCAAGCTAAACGATTGGATTCCTCATCAGTTTGTCCACCATTTTTATTTTCCATATAAGTATCATAACAAGTCATAAATATGCCAAAAAA
>NC_135508.1:1397500-1425000 GCF_051989575.1 Stigmatopora nigra | reverse complement strand
GTACTTGTAGTACATGTACTTGTACTTGTAGTACATGTACTTGTACTTGTAGTACATGTACTTGTACTTGTAGTACATGTACTACAAGTACAAGTACTTGTAGTACATGTACTACAAGTACAAGTACTTGTACTACATGTACTTGTACTACATATACTTGTACTTGTACTACATATACTTGTACTACATATACTTGTACTTGTACTACATATACTAAATTTATACATACATTAAAAAAATGATATAAAAAACACAAATAAAAAAATAATATCATATATATAAATAAATATATACATAAATAAATAAGCGTGTAGCAGTTGACAATGACATGTTCATCCCGATTAGAGCCAAAATGGCACCGTTCACACCAAAAACCAACCAAAACTCAACCCTACCAAGACCCTCAAACCCCCCTAAAAACCCCCAAAACTCAACCCTACCAAGACCCCAAAACCCCCCCTAAAAAAAACCCAAAACCAAACCACCCCTACCAACAATACAACCAAACAACACTGAATATAAAACGCTTGGTAAAACCACCCTCTTATCTCCACATAAAACCGCCATCCATGTGTTGTAATAACACACTGCCGAAATATCTCCAGTCAAGTACTTTCAACCTGGCATCGATAACAATCCGAGTATGTGAGCACACCAGGTTTTAAGCCGCCGCCAGAAGACTTAAACCCGTTTTTTTCCCACTTCCAGCTGCGAGTATAGTTCGTGTGTATTTGCCACAAGATGGCTAAATGGCCTTAAGGGAGGGAGGCGGCTACATATTACATATCCCGAGATGTCTATTATGTACAGGATGTGCCAGTAGCCCAATAGAGGCCAATTCATCATATCAGTGTGTGTTTAAAGGCCGTGTGTTTATGGGCCAGCACGAGGTGTCATATTTTCTCTCACACAAACCCTGGAGGGAAAATGCCAAGGTTTTTTTTATTTATTTTTTTACCCAATGAAGGACCTCGGTGTCGTCCGTGATAAGGGGAAGTGGATATTGTGATGCACGCGGGGGCGAAAGGCGTTATCGCTAACTTGGTTTCTATCACTTGTGAGAGCTTGGAATGTATTTTTTTTTGTGTTAGGGAAGGGAGGGGTTGGGCTAGGGTGGATAGAGAATCGGGTTTAGAGATGTTGGGATGTTGTTGTTATTGGCATACACTATTTTTCTACAAAAAATATCCAAAACATCAACAATGGCTGGCTCTAGAGGTGACTGTAAAGTAGTGAGTGCTTCATACCTGGAAGTCAATAGCAATTACCGTATTTTCACCACTATAAGGCGCACTTAAAAGTCTTACATTTCCTCCAAAATAGACAGTGCGCCTTATAATCCAGTGCGCCTTATATATGGAAAAAACAGAAAACCAAAAACGAAAAACCACCAGTCGGATATTAAAACAAAACAAACGCCTGACATGAAACAATACTGTGTTAAATATGCAGATCAGCCATCTTAGTTTACAAAATCTTCCATCATATAGCTCCTCCCCCACTGCAAGATTTTATACCAAAAAAATCCAAAACATGAACAATGGCTGGCTCTAGAGGTGACTGTAAAGTAGTGAGTGCTTCATACCTGGAAATCAATAGCAATTACCGTATTTTCACCACTATAAGGCGCACTTAAAAGTCTTAAATTTTCTCCAAAATAGACAGTGCGCCTTATTATACAGTGCACCTTATATATGGAAAAAATGTCATTCATTGAGGGTGCGCCTTATGATGTGGTGCGCTTTATAGTCGTGAGTGCTGCATCCTAGTAGCAAAAAAGGGGGAGTGGCTTATTAAAGAAATTTATAAATAAAAATGTATTATATATAAATATTTTTTAATTTATTTTTTTTATTTTATTTTTTATTTCTTTTATTTTTATATTTTTATTTTATTTTATTTTGTTTATGTCTAACAAAAATATATATATTTTTAAATTTTTTATTTATTTTTTTATTTTTATTTCCCATCAAGGACTTTGCAGTTTTCATTTATAAAACTGGTCTACATTAACCGCGATATTCGAGGGATTACTGCAAACTGGAAATTTGACTTACATTCCATACTCATAAAAAAAAATGTCGGTGATGAAAACGCTACTCGAACAAGCACAAGGATTTGAGCTCCTAGATCAGTACCGCCATATCCTCAGAGGACAGCTCATAAAAAAATGGCTGCCTGGAGCATTGGCGTTTTAGTACTACATCACAAAGAGAGACACGTAGAGTTTACGTACTTCCAGGATGGCCAGTTATTCTTCAAAAAAGGTTGGGAAGGCGGGGCTTAACGTTGACAATTTACAATGGGCCTTTTCTTAAAGATACACACAAGCCATAAGCCGAAATTATTTCCATAAAACAAAACCAGAGGCTCCAAAAAATAATGACTTTCTGTTACAAGAGTGCGGCACACGGCGGCCATTTTGCCGACTAAACTGGAGTCTAGTCCTTTTTATGAGCTAAAACTGAGACTGATCCAATGTTTTGTGTCTTTAAGCACACGCAAAATGCATGTTTGGGACGTGTTCTTTATCATGGGTGTCAAAATGGCGGCACGCGAGCCAAATGTGGTCCGGCGTAACATTTCGTGCGGCCCGAAAAAGTAAATGAAAAGTGCAGGGTTTCAGTTTTATGATCAAATTTAAATGAAGATGAATGATGTATTGGGAATATTTGGCATGGTTTTTATTTTTACATGACATTAAATTAAAAAATATATATATTTTTTTTAAAATTGCTATTATTTATTTAATATTTATTGATTATTCATTTAATGTTAATCAATTATTTATTTAATATTTATTGATTATTTATTTGATATTCAGTGATTATTTATTTGATATTTCTTGATTATCTATTTAATATTTTTTGTTTATTTATTTAATGCTTATTGATTATTTATTTAATATTTATCATTTATTTAATATTATTTATTGATTATTTCTTATTTTTTATTTTTTAATATTGTTTATTGATTATTTCTTAATATTATTTGTTGATTATTTTTTAACATCATTTATTGATTATTTATTTTATATTATTGAATTATTGATTTATTTTTATTGATGATTTTTTAATATTATTTATTGTCTTTATTCAATATTATTTATTGATTATTTATTCAATATTATTTATTGATTATTTATTTAATACTATTTATTGATTATTTATTAATTATTTATTTCAGGCCACAAAGAGACAAAAGACAACCAATCGTAGCTTGGAGCAATTTAAAGTCCCCAACTAGCTAGCCTAGCATGCATGTTTTTGTAACGTGGGAGAAAACCAGAATCCCCAGAGAAAACCCACACAAGCCCGGGGACACCATGCATACTCCACACAGTAAAAACCGACTTGGAATCAAACCCTCGACTCCAGAACTGCGAGGCCAACACGCTTTAACCACATGCTACGCTTCTGGACAGGAAATGCTCTCCGTTTAAAATGGCTTCCGAGTACAGAAAGCCACACATGGCACATTTGCATTCATCTTTGTTTCCCCACACGGCTCAATCTCCAGAAATGTGTCGGCCATTGACGTACGCGGGTGTATTTGCGCGACCCGCGCGCTCAGCCGCTAAATGGCCAGAGTGTAATGCGCCTGGACCTCAAGTCTTTCTTTCAGATGCGCCTAACCCGCCCGCATTGCTGTCGTTGCTCATACATCAGCAGAGCAAAACGCTGCCCTTCACCCGCCCTCCCTTTTTTAAAAAGCCCAGGGGGCGGGGCCTAGCTGCCTCCTCATTGAGCTCAACAGGAGGGGAGGGGCGTTTCAACCAGGCCAAACGCTGCAATGAATAATTATGCCTGATCATGTCTTTTAGTGGTTTGTGGGTTAGCCTCAGAGTTCTGGGTTCGATTCCAGGTTGGGACACCTGTGTGGAGTTTGCATGTTCTGCGTGGGTTTTCTGTGGGTATTCTGGCTTCCTCTCAGATTTCCCAAAAATAGTTGGACACTTTAAATTTCCCCTAGGTATGCCTGTATGATAATAAATAATTAAAAAATAATAATTTATCAATAAATAAAATTTAATAAATAACAAAAATAAAAAATAAAAAATGAATGAATAATCATAAATAAGAATGAATGAATAATCATGAATAATAATAAAATCATAAATAATAATAAATAAAGTCATAAATAAGATTAAATAAATAATAAAAAAAATAGAATGGAAGCATACATAATCATAAATAAATAATTAATTAATAATCATTAATAATAATAATAATAAATAATCATAAATAAATAAATAATAAATAATCATTAATAATAATAAAATCATAAATAAATAATTAATAAATAATCTATAATAATAATAATAATAAATAATCATAAATAAATAATTAATAAATAATCATTAATAATAATAAATAATCATAAATAAATAATTAATAAATAATCATTAATAATAATAAATAATCATAATTACGTAGTCAACAAAATAAATAATCATAAATAAGTAGTCAACATAATAAATAAGTAGTAGTCAACGTGAATAAGTGTTCATATAAATATGTAAGATTTATTCTTTCAAATTTGAAAATTTTAGTAGCTCGTTTCAGCATGGATTTTAACATTTTTATGATCTTAAAAAAATAGTAAAAAATGTCAAAGTTGCGATAATCGAGGGATTACTGTAGTCCTATTTTGTTTCATTGCACCATGTTAGCCACCCTATCGCTAACCATGCTAACAACAACAACCCTTCCTTCCCTACCATCCATTTCAACTATCATCTCCGGCACCCCCATTTCTGTGCGTCACAACCCAATTCAAATTTATCGACTCTTATCCAAAGTCTTTACGACTATCGTATCCGGAAATGATTTAACGCCGTTCTCATTTTATCAAGCGCGTCTAATGTGACCCCTCCCCCTTCCGTCCGTATCTTATTTACGAGGCCGGTGGTCCCACCGCCACCGCCGCCGTTCTGCTTGGATCGGCAAAAAAAACGCGGCGGATTTCTTAACGCGGCAGTTCCTGGCTTCCGTCTTCCACGCTCGCCGCCACGATTCAATCACGGGGAGGAAATGCCTCTTAATTGACGTAACCATGGCAACCGGAGCAGACGGAAAACCGATTGATTACCTTTTCGTTCCGCGGAAAAATACTGACGCGTTTATAATCCGGGAGGAAATAGGGGCGACATTGTGACCTGAAAACGAAGTCTATAAAAGACCAAAGTAATTGTTTTGGCGAAAGCAATGGCGTCATGAGTTAATGATGAATACAAGATGATTTGAAAACATGACAGCCAAGACAAACAGAGTCAAGGATAGTTTCTTCCCGAGAGTTGTCGCCATGTTTTTATTGTCATTATACTTATATAATGAGATTTAATGCACTAAAAACTTGCACTTAAACTCCATTAGCTGCAAACCACTTTTGTACTTTAGTACTTATGTGACCACTTATTATGTTGACTACTACTTCTCTATTAAGATTATCAATATTTATTATGTTGACTACTATTTCTCTATTAAGATTATTACTATTTATTATATATATATTCTCTATTATCTTGACAAATACTTTTATTATGTGGACGACTTATCTTTTTTATGACTACCAATCTACTAAATACTACTTATCTATGTTGACTGCTACTTATTTATGTGGACTATGACTTATCCATTATGTGGACTACTCATCTATGTGAACTACTCATCTATGTTGACCAGATATCTATGTTGAGAAGGACTTATTATGTTTACTGCTACGTATCTATTATGTGGAATACTAATCTCGACTCATTTATTATGTGGACTAATCTATATTAACAGGGTATCTATGTAGACTACTTATCTATGTTGACTACTGATCTATGTTGACTACTTATCTAGGTTGACTACAACTTAATTCTTATGTTGACAGCTACTTATGTATGATGTGGAATTACTAATCTATTATGTTGACTACTTATCTACGTTGACTACTTATCTATGTTGACTAATCTATGTTGTTTACTTATCTAGGTTGACTAATCTAGGTTGACTACTTATCTATGTGGACTACTTATCCATGTGGACTACTTATCTATGTGGACTACTTATCCATGTGGACTACTTATCCATGTGGACTACTTATCCATGTGGACTACTTATCCATGTGGACTACTTATCCATGTGGACTACTTATCCATGTGGACTACTTATCCATGTGGACTACTTATCCATGTGGACTACTTATCCATGTGGACTACTTATCCATGTGGACTACTTATCCATGTGGACTACTTATCCATGTGGACTACTTATCTATGTGGACTACTTATCTATGTGGACTACTTATCTATGTGGACTACTTATCTATGTGGACTACTTATCTATGTGGACTACTTATCTATGTGGACTACTTATCTA
This sequence comes from Stigmatopora nigra, assembly GCF_051989575.1. Classification (NCBI taxonomy): domain Eukaryota; kingdom Metazoa; phylum Chordata; class Actinopteri; order Syngnathiformes; family Syngnathidae; genus Stigmatopora; species Stigmatopora nigra. The sequence continues at coordinate 1,418,635 of NC_135508.1, read as the reverse complement.
TGTGGACTACTTATCTATGTGGACTACTTATCTATGTGGACTACTTATCTATGTGGACTACTTATCTATGTGGACTACTTATCTATGTGGACTACTTATCTATGTGGACTACTTATCTATGTGGACTACTTATCTATGTGGACTACTTATCTATGTTGACTACTAATCTATGTTGACTACTTATCTATGTGGACTACTTATCTATGTTGACTACCTATCTATGTGGTCTACTTATCCATGTGGACTACTTATCCATGTGGACTACTTATCTATGTGGACTACTTATCTATGTGGACTACTTATCTATGTGGACTACTTATCTATGTGGACTACTTATCTATGTGGACTACTTATCTATGTGGACTACTTAACTATGTTGACTACGACTGATGTATTATGTTTACTACTTATCTATGATGTGTACTACTAACTACCGTCTTGACTAGTTATTTATTGATTACTTATTCATTGACTACCCATTTGTCATTACTCATTGATTATGTATCTTTTTCATTCATTCCTTTCTTGTTATTTATACTCTTCTCTACTTATTTATGTTGTTTCCTACTTATTAATTGCATTCCCTATTCATTGTTACTATTTATTACTTATTGATTCATCCATTTGTTTCTTCCTACCATTTGTGCACTTTGCACTTAAGCTTCAAATCTCATTCTACTTACATAACAACAACCAAAACATTCAATTCAATTTCTTAGGGTCAATCTCCAAATCCATTTTCTCTAAAAACGTCCACCCGGATAAATTTAAAAAAACAACCAAAAACCCCAACGAGGTAAAGGGCAAAACCATACAGCTGTTCCACCTGGACTAATAGTTCAAGTGACATGTGCCATAACAAGGATCCTTGTCCATTAACCTCCGGCACCCCCGCAAGGGCACGTCGTCGTCGTAAGGCGGACTAGCGAACGACTGCTAAATAAAAGACAGAGTGCAGCTCTTTGCCTTTCATCACTCAAGCAACTTAGGACTGACACGCCTCAAAACGCACACCGCAGCACACAATAACCTTGGACAGGGGGACGGAGGACGGGGGGACGCTAGCGTCCACTAACGCGTTTTATGGGAGAACACGGGCTTCAAATAGCTGCTACATTTCTCAGCACTGGCATTAAGATAGCTCTATTTCTCCTCCTCCTTTAAAATATCATGAAATACAGTGGTACTTTGAGATAAGAGCTTATTTTGAGCCTGGACTGAGCTTGTATGTTGATTTAATCGTAAGTTAAATGAATGTTCCCTATAGAAATGAACTAAAAATACATTAATTTGTTGTAAAACTCTGAAAAAAAAAAAACAGGATTTGGAAAAACTACAAAAGGTGGTACCTTGAGATAAGAGCTTAATTTGAGCCGGGACTGCGTTTGTATGTTAATTTAATCGTAAGTTAAATGAATGTTTCCTACAGAAATGAACTAAAAATACATTAATTTGTTGCAAAACTCTGAAAAAAACAGCAAAACAGGATTTGGAAAAACTACACAAGGTGGTACCTTGAGATAAGAGCTTAATTCGAGCCGGGACTGAGCTTGTATGTTGATTTAAACGTAAGTTAAATGAATGTTTCCTATAGAAATGAACTAAAAATACATTAATTTGTTCCAAAACTATGAAAAAACACCAAAATAGGATTTGGAAAAACTACAAAAGATGGTGCCTTGAGATAAGAGCTTAATTTGAGCCAGGACTGAGATTGTATAGTGATTTAATCGTAAGTTAAATGAATGTTTCCTATAGAAATGAACTAAAAATACATTAATTTGTTGCAAAACTATGAAAAAACACCAAAACAGGATTTGGAAAAACTACAAAAGGTGGTGCCTTGAGATAAGAGCTTAATTCGAGCCAGGACTGGGCTTGTATGTTAATTTAATCGTAAGTTAAATGAATGTTTCCTATAGAAATGAACTAAAAATAAATTTAATTTGTTCCAAACCTCTGAAAAAAACACAAAAAACAAGATTGGGAAAAATTTCACACATGCGGACCAACCTGGATTTGAACCCAGAACTCCCACCGTCAGGCCGATGTGCTAACCACTAATCCACTGGACCGCGCTCAATTAGAATCTAGTAAAGGGTTAAATTTTTAATCTGATATCAATTTCTGAACCACTTAATCTTCACTAGGGTCGTGGGGGTGCTGGAGCCGATCCCAGCTGTCTCCGGGCCAATCACAGGGCCCGATGAGCCAAACAATATCTCAGAAAAATATGATTTTTCTTAAGATTTACACATTAAAGTAACACATTTGTACTCCTTATTAAAACCATGAATGAAAATTGTCAATCAGGACGCGGCTTATATGAGGGAAATTGTAAAATTCAACCATTTTAAGGCAATTTTAAGGGTGAGGCTTATATGCGAGAAATTACGGTATTATTCTCAAAATAGGGCACTTGTTTTTGGGTTGAAAATCTTGCTACACGAAGAAAATTGTAAAATTCAACCATTTTAAGGCAATTTTAAGGGTGTGGCTTATACGTGGATGCGGCTTATACGCGAGAAATTACTTTACTTGGCCCCAAATAGGACCAGAAAAATTTAATCTTTTTTTTTGGGTTGAAAATCTCCATACACGAATATGCAGTTGAAAACTGTCAATCATGGGACGGCTTATACGAGAGAAATTATCAAATTCAACCATTTTAAGGCAATTTTAAGGGTGCGGCTTATACACGGATGCGACTTATATGTGAGAAAATATTGTAAATAGCACCCAACATAAGCATTCCTCTAATTCAAGACATCAACAAATCATTGTCCATATTCCAATTGTTTATCTTTACTAGCCGGCAGCCATTTTTAAGCCCAATTGTTTACGTTTAAACTGTAATTTTCAACCCGACTGGTAATTGAACCTCCTCCTCTTGTTAAAAAAGCTTCTTTTGATACCCCGTCTTTTTCCGGGGGTGGCAACAGCTGCGGCGAGGCAGATTATTGGAACATTACCCGCATAGCCCCGATACACCCGCGCGTTAGCCATTAGCACGTAGATGTATTGTTCAAGCCCCTCCTACAATGAGAACATATTGACTTGTTGTCAGTCACTCATTTGATTAGACGCGAGTAGGGATTTTGCGTTTTCTTGGTCGCCGTGGCAACGCAAATTGGCAAAAGCCCACTACGGCTTTTTCTATTTATCGGAGAAGCACTTAGAGCTAGCGACATCGGATGGATGAACGTTAATTGCACTTTGCAACAGTACGCCATTGAAATGGCTTCAATTTAGTTCGTTAAATGTGATGTTATGCTTTTTATTTTTTACACAGTAAAATGATAACAGCGGCTCATTCAAGTAGCAAGATTTTCACCCAAAAAAATATTCAGTGTTTCAAGTCCAATTCAGGGACAAGTACCGTATTTTCACGACTATAAGGCGCACCGCATTATAAGGCGCACCCTCAATGAATGACATTTTTTCCATATATAAGGCGCACTGTCTATTTTGGAGAAAATTTAAGACTTTTAAGTGCGCCTTATAGTGGTGAAAATACGGTAATTGCCATTGACTTCCAGGTATGAAGCACTAACAGTCACCTCTAGAGCCAGCCATTGTTGATGTTTTGGATTTTTTTTGGTATAAAATCTTGCAGTGGGGGAGGAGCTATATGAAGGAAGATTTTGTAAACTAAGATGGCATCTGCATATTTAACAGTATTTCCCCAGTTAAGGCGTTTGTGTTTTTTTAAATATCCGACAGTGGTGGTTTTTCGTTTTTTCCATATATAAGGCACACTGGATTATAAGGCGCACTCTCTATTTTGGAGAAAATGTAAGACTTTTAAGTACGCCTTTTAGTGGTGAAAATAGGGTAATTGCCATTGACTTCCAGGTATGAAGCACTCACTACTTTACAGTCACCTCTAGAGCCAGCCATTGTTGATGTTTTGGATTTTTTGGTATAAAATCTTGCAGTGGGGGAGGAGCTATATGATGGAAGATTTTGTAAACTAAGATGGCATCTGCATATTTAACAGTATTTCGCCAGTTCAGGCGTTTGTGTTTTTTTTTTAATATCCAACAGTGGTGGTTTTTCGTTTTCACTTTTTTTCCATATATAAGGCGCACTGGATTATAAGGCGCACTGTCTATTTTGAAGAAAATTTACATACCTGTCAACCTCGAACCATTTGTGATCTTACCAAATTTTGTTTTCGCCCTTACATATATGTATAAATACATGGAAAATCTTACCACTTTACTTTTTTGTAAAAAATCACGAACAACAAGTAGAAAATGAAAGTAAACATAAACAAGGGAACAGGAAACGGAAATCACATGGTGAAAGTGTTACAAAACGAAATGTTTATCATGATCTTTTTTTTTTAGCCAATCAGAGGCGCCGGTACATATATCACTTGGCAGACATGCGTTTCCGGGAAGAAACAATGGCGGATGGTGAAAAATGGCTAGAAAGTGCCTTAATTTATTTTTTTTTCTCAAAATCACCGTTTAGCGTACCATTTTCATGTGTACAGCGTACCAATATAAAAATGGGCTTTCAGTTGTACCAATTACGGCGAGAACGTACCAGTTGACAGGTATGAATTTAAGACTTTTAAGTGCGCTTTATAGCCGTGAAAATATGATAATTGCTATTGCATCTTAGTTTACAAAATCTTCCATCATATAGCTCCTCCCCCACTGCAAGATTTTATTAAAAAAAATCCAAAACATCAACAATGGCTGGCTCTAGAGGTGACTGTAAAGTAGTGAGTGCTTCATACCTGGAAGTCAATAGCAATTACCGTATTTTCACCACTATAAGGCACACTAAAAAGTCTTACATTTTCTCCAAAATAGACAGTGCGCCTTATAATACAGTGCGCCTTATATATGGGAAAAATGTCATTCATTGAAGGTGCGCCTTATAATGCGGTGCGCCTTATAGTCCTGAAAATACGGTATATATTTTCCTCATTATTCATTGCGACTAATAGCTCGAAAAATGCGATGCTGTAGTATTTCAATAAAAAATGTCCTCCCAAAAATCCAACTTAGCCTCCAGTATAACATAAATAGTATTATTCCCCATTATAAATACAGTTAGGTTTTTCTAGAATTTTATTCATAAATGTCAAAAATAATTTTCTTTAGCATTTTATATGTTTATTTTTTCTGTATTTTGAAATAAATAATCATATTACCACCTTGTAGTTTCGTCCATGTCAAGTTTAATTTATGCGCATATAAGCCGTACCCTTGATTCAGTCATCATTTTTTTGGGTGACAAATACGGCTTATATACGAAAAAATATGATACATATATTTTTGCGACTAATAGCCCAAAAAATGCCTGTATTTCAATAAAAAATGTCCTCCCAAAAATCCCACTTAGCCTCCAGTATAACATAAATAGTATTATTTCCCACTATTGTGTATTTTTTGGGCTAGTACAATTTAGTCCCTCAAAAATGTTAATTTATCCATTTAAAAAAAAAACACAAAACACTGTTTACACTTAACGATTTCCACCAAAAAACCATCAAACTATTGCCACCATTGAAGAATGATGACATCACATCAGTGTATTTTGTAAACCTGGTCATTATGTCAACACCTTACACAAAAATTACACCGGTCGGTGGCCTTGTTCTTGCAAAAAAATAATGAGGTAGACACTATCAAGCTGCCCCCGGGCTACATGTCACTTCCCCATCTCTCGCTGAACCCGCAAATCATCCATTGTTTTATGATTTATTTATTTATTTCATGCTAAAAAAGGCAAGCTAATGCTTTTCCTGATGCGTGTTTGCATGTAAAAATGCTTTGAGCGACACTGGCGTCCATTCACAGATTGACTTAATTGGGTTGATTGTCAAGTTAAATCAAGGCTAATCAGAGAAATGACATGAATAAAGGTTTTTAAAGGTTATTAGTGCAGTAATCCCTCGAATATTGTGGTTAATGTAGATCAAATATGGCCGTGATAATTGAAAAACTGGTAAGTAGGACCACCACTATTAGAAATATCAAATATTTACTTATAAAACGCACATATTTTCAGTTTTTTTTGTCAATACATAGGGCGCTTTGTTGCTATAGTTGTGCTAGCATGACATATTTCACTTTTTTTACTGAAAAAATAATAAAACAATAAAAATGCGGATTTTCAATTTTTTTTATGAATATTAAAAAATTATAATATTTTTTTTCTTCAGTGCTGAGTCCGACTAGCAAGCATAGGGAGTGGCTTTGGTGTGGATTTTTACTTTTTTTATTTAAAAAAAATATCAAAAATAAATAAAAATGTGGATTTTTATATTTTTATGAATATAAAAAAATATTAATAATTTTAATTTTTCAGTGCTAAGTCCGAGTACCAAGTGGAGGGCGTGGCTTCAACGTGGATTTTCACTTTTTTTTATTTAAAAAAATAATTTAAAAAAATAAAAATGTGGATTTTCATATTTTTATGAACATAAAAATAATAATATTTTTTTTCTTCAGTGCTGAGTCCGACTAGCAAGCAGAGGGAGTGGCTTTGGTGTGGATTTTTACTTTTTTTATTTAAAATAAAAAATAAAAAAAATAAAAATGTGAATTTTCATATTTTTATGAAGATAAAAAAAATATTAATAATTTTAATTTTTCAGTGCTGAGTCCGAGTACCAAGTGGAGGGCGTGGCTTCAGTGTGGATTTTCTCTTTTTTTATTTAAAAAAATAATTTAAAAAAATAAAAATGTGGATTTTCATATTTTTATGACTATAAAAAAATAGTAATAATTTTAATTCTTCAGTGCTGAGTCCGAGTAGCAAGCGGAGGGCGTGGCTTCAGTGTAGATTTTCAACTTTTTTTTTAATTAAAACGTGGCTTTTCACATTTTTATGAACATTAAAAAAAAACAATATTTTTTCTTCTTCAGTGCTGAGTCTGAAAATGAAAAGCAAGTGGAGGGCGTGGCTTTGGCTCAGATTTTATTTTATTTTTTTAATTTATTTTTTTTTAAATAAAAACATGGATTTTCCTATTTTTTAAACTTAAAAAAAATAAAAATGTGGATTTTCTAATTTGTATGAACATTAAATAATAATATTTCAAGCGTAGGGAGTGGCTTCCACATAAATTTCCACTATTTTTTTCACTTAAAAAAACCTAATAATAAAAAATCTGCATTGCAGTAAAGCCGCGCTATTGGAGGGATTACCGCACTCACTCATATTTCCTTGTTGACGAATTTAGGTATTTTAAAGGAAATCCCTTGTCTTGGCCCAGACTTGTTGCCCCCCTTTGCTAAGCATAAAAAGATGTAAACAAGAGGCGAGATGGGAGCGCTTGAGTAAATCATTCACCGTGACTGGACGCCGTCGTAAAACAAAGCGTTAAAGGCAACAGATGCTCACATGGTTTGATTGTGCTTATTGGAGCGTGACCTTTCCAAACAGTCGACAATCATGCCGTGTCTGGATAACACTCATCTGCTCTCCTCAGGCTTTTAACAATGTTTATGCATTCCATCTTACATGTCTCTCTCTATGTATTTTTATCTATTTTTTTGCATTGCACAGCACACTAAAAATAGGTTTTGCAGGTAAAACTAGTCAAAAGCAATAGACAGTCATGATTATAATACAGTAATCCCTCAATTATTGCGGTTAATTTGGAGCAAACATGGCCGCGTTAATTGAAAAACAGCAAAGTAGGTAAAAAAAAAATATATATTATTTTTACTTGAGTGGTAAGTCCTAGTAGTAGACGGAAAAAAGGGGCGTGGCTTCTACTTGTAAGTTTCTGCATGGATTTTTACATATTACATATTATACATAAAAAATATATATTTTTATTAAATTACTAAAAATCTGCGATGTAGTCAAGCCACAGTATTTGAGGGATTACTGTATTTTATTTCTGAACTTTAATATGGTTTAGCCCCGCCCATTTTCTCTGCATTTTTGCATCGTATTTTCCGGACTATAATCTGCCATTTTTTTCATACTGTGGCTGGGTGCAACTAGTACTCAAGTGCAACTTGTATTTTTTTCCACTTCCTAATTGATTTATTGTATTTAATAATTTATATATATATATATTTATTCATATATTTTCTCATTAATTTATGTATATATTTATTTATATATTTGCTCACTTATCTGTTTATATATATATATTTTTTTTTATATTTTCTTATTAAATTATTCATATGGTTGTTTATATATTTGCTTATTAATTTATTTATATATATTTATTTTGTCATGTTTATTTATGTTTTTAAGTATTTATTTATTTATATTTTTTTCTTCCTTATTTATTTTGATTTTTTATCGATGTATTCGTTTCTTTTTTGTTCTTATTGATTATTTTTAGTTTGTATTGATTATATATAGTTTGTATTGATTATTTATAGTTTGTATTCATTATTTATAGTTTGTATTGATTATTTATTGTTTGTATTGATTATTTATTGTTCTAAATTGATTGTTTATTGTCTTTATTCATTATTTATTGTTTTTATTGCTTATTTATTGTTTTTATTGCTTATTTATTGTTTTTATTGCTTATTTATTGTTTTTATTGCTTATTTATTGTTTTTATTGCTTATTTATTGTTGTTATTGATTACTTATTGTTTTATTGATTATTTAAATGTTTGATGTTATTTGTCAGGCTTTAAATCTCATTTTATTTGTATAATAACAATAAAACAATTCTATTAAATTAAATATATTAAAAAAGAAATCCTGAGATGTTTTTTTTATTATAGTACATGAGCAAAGTATGTGTGCGCACATGTTTGTGTGCAATGGCAGCATATACTTAGTTTTCATTCCTAAGTGCTTAAATGCCACTTCTAAATGACATTATGAGACTAAAAGTGCAATTATCCTTCTTTTGATTACATCCTTGACCATAAAAATAAATAAATAAATACATAAATATATCAAGATGAATTCCCCTGCAGATAAAAAAATGGGTTATGAGATTATTGGTAGCAGTCCAGTTAACAGGATGAAGATCAATGGCTAAATGTATCAGCAAATATTAGCATTGGTGTGCCTGGCAAGTCATCATTAAGGAATGGCTACTCTTGCATTATTCATGAGCTCATGTTTAATTCAGACTTAACAGCAGATTCCATGCATAAATAACGCGATGATATGTTTAAACGCATTAAATGTTTACCCGCTAAAATGCGACTCGAGTCTACAGTCATGTTACTAGATGAGCATATTTTTTTTTTTTTGGGGGGGGGGGGATAATTGCACAAAAAGGTTGAGATGAAAAAGAGGAATATGGACTGGAATGCCTTGACATATGAGTGGCCCGGGATACGAGAAATTTGAGATAGGAGTGTCCCAATTTACAAGAAATTGTAGATAAGTGTAACAAAGAGAAATTTGAGATAAGAAAAAAAATCCAAGCTATTTTTGCCCTGAGATATGAGACACATTTGAGATAGGAGTGTCACAACGACCAAGAAATTTGAGATACAAGTCTCCCAATATACAAAAAAATATAAATACGAGGAAAATTCTGAGCAAATTTGAGGTACAAGTGTCCCAACTTACAAGCAATTTGAGATACAACTGTAACAAACATACGAGAAATTTGAGATAAGAGGAAAATTCCAAGCAAGTTTTTGCCCTGAGATACAAGACAAATTTGGGATAGAAGTGTCACAACTCAAGAAATTTGAGATACAAGTCTTCTACAAAAAAATTATAAATACGAGAGGAAAATTCTGGGCAAATTTGAGATACGAGTCTACCAACATGCGAAAAATTTGAGATACGAAGGCCTTTTTCCAGCCAATTTTTGCCTTAATATATGACAATTTTGAGATAGATGTCCCAATTTAAGAGAAATTTGATATAAGACAATTTTGAGCAACTTTTTGCCTTGAGATACAAGATATATTTGAGATACAAGTCTACCAACATACAAGAAATTTAAATTTACAATGAAAATTCTGAGAATGTTTTTGCTGTTTCCCAAATTACAAGAAATTTGAGATACGAGTGTCCCAACATACACTAAATTTGACATACGAGTGTCCCAACATACAATATATTTGACATATGGGTATCCCAATATACAAAAAAATTAAAATATGTAGAACATTTTGAGCAAATTTTTGTTCCAAGATATGACAAATTTGAGATACGAGTCTCCCAACATAGAAGAAAAAATCCAAGTAAATTTTTGCCCTGAAAAACAACATACATTTGAGATACAATTTTCCCAACATACGAGAAATTTGAGGTACGAGGTACATTTCAAGCAAACATTTACCTTGAGATACGACTGTCCCAACATACAAGAAATTTGAAACAAAAGAAAAATTCCAATCTATTTTTTTTTCTGAGACACAACACAAATTTGAGATACAAACATCCCAAATTGAAAAATTTGATACGAGAAACATTTCAAGCTTATTTTTACTTTGAGATACGAGTGTCTCAACATACAAGAAATTTGAGACAAAAGGAAAATCCCAATCTATTTTTTTGATCTGAGACACGAAATCAATTTTACATACAAGTTCACGTATTTTAATTTTTTTTGTAAATTGGGATACCCATATGTCAAATATATTGTATGTTAGGTCACTCGTATGTCAAATTTATTGTATGTTGGGACACTTGTATCTCAAATTTCTTGTAATTTGGGAAACAGCAAAAAAATTCTCAGAATTTTCATTGTAAATTTAAATTTCTTGTATGTTGGTAGACTTGTATCTCAAATGTATTTTGTATATGCAAAAAGTATAATGCAAAAAGTTGCTCGAAATTGTCTTATCTCAAATTGAGACAAATTTGATACGAAGAAAATTCCTAAAAATTTTTTACCTTAAGATACGTGACAAATTTGAGATACAAATGTCCCAACATACGAAACATTTGATATAAAGAAAATCCAGAGAAATTTTCGCCCTGACATACAACATAAAACTGAGATACAAGCATAAAAGACTTACTATATATTTACTTATGTATTATGTAGTGAAGCTACAATATTCAAAGGATTACTGTACTGCGTCTTTACCTCTGGTGCTTTGTATATTGACGCTACCAAAAGGGCCGAACGTAAGACGACGTTTTTGAGCAAGTAGCCCGATGGGGGGTTGCCATCCCACTTTATGAGCATCCACTGCTTTTAACAAAGCCAGATGTCTCTGTTACCCCCCTCCTTAAAACCACACACACACTTTACGTGTGTGAAAGTGCCCTCGGATGAGCCGCTTGAAGGATTTGTGTGTGTGTACACTACACACACACACACGGAAGGGGTAGAAAGAAGATAAGACCTGGTTTCAATTACACCAATTTCTCACTCATTGCTGCCTCCTGGGCTTTATGTTAATTAAACATATCGGCCAATCGGCTGCGCATACAACAAATGAGATGGAATTTTTGATCGGCCATCAAAGTGCAATGCCGCTACTTCCTTGTACTGACTTGGCTAGCGGTTAGCGGTTAGCACTAGGCTGGAATTCTCGTTGTAAGGGATTTGTCAATGAAAATATGAGGGTGATGTGAGTTAACGGGATAATGTAGCAGTGCTTTTAATGTCAGCTTATTTAAATAAAGAGACGGTAAAAAACTGGTGTCAAAGTGGCGGCCCGGGGGCTAAATCTGGCCCGACGGATTATTTTGTGTGGCCCGGGAAAGTAAATGATGAGTGCCAGCTTTCTGTTTTTAGTTTCAAATTAAAATGATAGTTCTAGATGTCTATTTTATTCCCGTATTTCCCCCCTTTTAAATCAATAACTGCAATTTTTTAAACATTTTTTGGGTTCTTAGTTCAAAAATGATTTAGTATAATCTCAAAATACCTAAAATACTTTATATTTTGCACTTTAATATGGAACATAATGATTAAAAGAGATTTTCCTTTACAAAGAAAAAAAGCTCAAAAAAACGTTTTTAGATCTATAAAAAACGGAATATTCAGGGCTTTTGATCCAGTTTTTTTAATCAAGTTACAAAAGACAACCATAAAATCCTCAAAAGCAACATGAAGTCACCTGTAAATGTCCAAAAATTACTAGAAAGTGACCCACAAACAGTAAGTAGCCCAGAAATTATTCCTAAAAATTGACAGTAAACAGGGGACCTTAAAATGTCTCAAAACCAACACGAAGTCACCTAGAAGTGTCCAAAAGGACCAGAAAGTCACCCACCAACGATAAGTAGCCCAAAAATTGACTTGTCAGTAAACAAGGGACCATAAAATCCCTTAAAACCAACACGAAGTCACCTGGAAATGTCCAAAAATTATCCCCCAAAAATTACAGGAATTGACTTGTCATAAACACACAACCCTAAAATGCCTCAAAACCAACAGGAATTCAAAAAAAAAAAAAGTGACCAAACACAGCAAGTAGCCCATAAATTACCCAACATTTTTTTAAAGGAATTGACTTGTCATAAACGCAGAACCCTAAAATGCCTCAAAACCAACATGAATTCACCTGGAAATAGCCAAAAAAGACCAGAAAGCGACCAAAAACAGGAAGTACCCCAAAAATTCTCCCAAAATTTTACATGAAGTGACCTATCAGTAAACTAGGGACCTTAAAATGCTTCAAAACCAGCAAAAAGTCACCCGAAAATATCCAAAAACCGGCCAAAAAGTGACCAACAAACAGCAATTAGCCCAAAAATTACCCAGAGAGCGACTTGTCATAAACACAGAACCCTAAAATGCCACAAAACCAGCAAGATGTCACCCGAAAATGTCCAAACCCGACCAAAAAGTGACCCAAAAACAGCAAGTAGCCCAAAAATTACCCAACATTTTTTATAGGAATTGACTTGTCATAAACGCAGAACCCTAAAATGCCTCAAAACCAACATGAATTCACCTGGAAATAGCCAAAAAAGACCAGAAAGCGACCAAAAACAGGAAGTACCCCAAAAATTCTCCCAAAATTTTACATGAAGTGACCTATCAGTAAACTAGGGACCTTAAAAAGCTTCAAAACCAGCAAAAAGTCACTCGAAAATGTCCAAACCCGACCAAAAAGTGACCAAACACAGCAAGTAACCCAAAAATTACCCTAAAAAATCTACAGTAAGCAACTTGTCATAAACACAGAACCCTAAAAATGCCTCAAAACCAACAAGAAGTCATCAAATCACCTATTTATGTCCAAAACTAAAGCGTTCTGGCCACGAACCAAACAGAGTTTGACAGCCTCTGCTTTGGAAACCAGCCACTGTGGACAGGAATACATTTAAAGGACTAGATGCTACGCTACGACGTCCTGATTACAGCCCCGTTGCGCTGTAATCTGCTTCTCACTGTGGCTCGCTACACAAATACACGCCAGTGAAAATGGACTTTCCCTCGAGGCGATGTACTGCTACACATTGCTGACTCAGTTGAGACTTCATCAAGGGGGCGGAACCCTTTTGACGGGAGAGAGTTATAAACAATTCATATTTTCAAATGTTATTCCTTGAGAGCCATACACAGAATTTAAAATACATGAAAATAGAAGCCATTTTTTACTCGTTTACAGCCTTTTAAAGGACAAAAACGGCAGTTTTTAGTATCTTTACAGATAAATAGTGGGACCTCTACTTACAATTTTTTGGGGAAATTGGATTTTTGTAAGTAGAGCAGTACTTTATAGGTATTTTTTTTATCCCTTTTAAAGGACAAAGGGACAATGTGACCTCTACTTACATTTTTTTTAACGTAAACTGGGATTTTTGTAAGTCGAACAGTACTTTGTAACAAGGATTTTTTGTAAGTAGAGCAGTACTTAATAGGTAAATTATTTCATCCCTTTTAAAGGGAAAAATGACAATGTGACCTCTACTTACAATTTTTATTTGCAACTAGGATTTTTGTAGGTAGAACAGTACTTTGTAGGTAAATTCTGTCATCCAATTTAAAGGGCAAAATGACAGAGACCTCTACTTACAAACATGTTTAGTAACATGGATTTTTTGTAAGTAGAACAGTACTTGAAAGGTAAATACTTTAAACCCTTTTAAAGAACAAAATGACAATGTGACCTCTACTTACAATTTTTATTCGTAACTAGGATTTTTGTAAGTAGAACAGTACTTTATAGGTAAATAATTTAAACCCTTTTAAGGGGCAGAATGACAATGTGACCTCTACTTACAATTTTTATTCGTAACTAGGATTTTTGTAATAGAAAAGTACTTTAAAGGTAAATACTTTAAACCCTTTTAAAGAACAAAATGACAATGTGACCTCTACTTACATTTTTTTTTCATAACTAGGATTTTTGTAAGTAGAACAGTACTTTATAGGTAAATAATTTAAACCTTTTTAAGGGGCAAAATGACAATGTGACCTCTACTTACATTTTTTTCATAACTAGGATTTTTGTAAGTAGAACAGTACTTTAAAGGTAAATAATTTAAACCCTTTTAAGGGGCAAAATGACAATGTGACCTCTACTTACAATTTTTATTCGTAACTAGGATTTTTGTAAGTAGAACAGTACTTTAAAGGTAAATGCTTTAAACCCTTTTAAAGAACAAAATGACAATGTGACCTCTACTTACATTTTTTTTTCATAACTAGGATTTTTGTAAGTAGAACAGTACTTTATAGGTAAATAATTTAAACTCTTTTAAGGGGAAAAATTAAAAAATATATGATTAAAGCTACGTTAAATGTAGCATCAATGCTCCTATTGGTGCGTTCATAACTCCCTATATTAACTACCACCTTATCTAGGAATCATATCCAACCACCCAAAGAGCCACATAAGGCTCCCGAGCCATAGATTTCCTCCCCCTGATATAGATAACTAACCATCCTCAGATTAGCATAGCTCACGGCTATGCTATCATATACAAACACTCGAATTGTCATGTAAACAAACTCCTGAAATGCTAGTATTAAAAAAAAGATCTGTTATATCTTGTTCAAACCAGCTGAGTCCTTCAGACGACCACGTTTCCCCCGCGTGCGGAGGGGGATGGGAAGGATAGCAACAATGGCCAATGGCGTAGAAGCCCGGGCCTTCTCATTGATTTTCTGCTTGTCTTTATGATGAGGCGGCGGTGCTCACAAATCCCGCATTGTTGAGGTCAAATGTGGGAGGGTGACGGAGCCTTGTCTGGAACCAAGTGGCGTTCACAGACAATAGTAATTAAAAGACATTTATCTAATCAGTAGCTTACAAACAGTCTTGTTTTGTTTGTTTTGTGGAGGATAAATTGTTGTTTTCATTAATAACTGGTTCAATTGTGTGGAGTTGAAATAAAATATTGTTGTTTTTCAGATTATTCGTCACTCCTGATTATAAGTCTCACTAGAAAAACTATTAATAAGGAAATATATATATATATATATATATATATATATATATATATATATATATATATATATATATATATATATATATATATATATATATATATATATATATATATATATATATATATATATATATATATATATATATATATATATATATATATATATATATATATATATATATATATATATATATATATAACATATTTTTATGGCATAATGACCACCTTCAATTTTTAATTTATCAGTAATATTTTGGATTTTTTCCATTATCTTTTTGTTAGAAATACGGCTTATATGCGAGAAAATTGGGTATTTATGAGAAAATATTTGGAGTTTGAAGTAATATTTGGGATTTTTTTTGTTACAAATACGGCTTATATGCGAGAAAATTGGGTATTTATGGGAAAATATTAGGATTATTGAAGTAATATTTGGGATTTTTTGTTCCAAATACGTTTTATATGTGAGAAAACTCGGTTTTTATGGGAAAATATTAGGAGATTGAAGTATTTTGGGGATTTTTTTTGTTACAAATACGGATTATATGCGCGAAAATTTGGTATTTATGGGAAAATATCAGGAGATTGAAGTCATATTTGGGAGTTTTTTGTAACAAATATGACTTATATGCGAGACATTTCTGTATTTTAGTGAAAATATTAGGAGAGTGAAGCATTTTGGGGGATTTTTTTGTTACAAATACGGCTTATATGCGAGAAAATTCGGTATTTATGGGAAAATATTAGGAGATTAAAGTAGTATTTGGGATTTTTTTGTTACAAATATGGCTTATATGCGATAAAATAGTCACACTAGAGTTGCATTTTTGAGAGGTCAATTTTCTATTAATCAGAAAATAACTGAAAAAAATACATTTAACACATACATTAAGTTTAAATTGTAAGCCCAGTCCAACTATGAAAAAGCGCGACTTATAGTCCAGAAATACGTACACATAAAAATATAGGGCGGATTTTGTTGTATTTTGTCCATTTGAAAGAATCCACTACACATTTCTTTCCACCAATGAGAGGACATCATTCAGAAGGCAAAAAAAAATAAAAAATCTCAAGTATTTTCTTTCCAGCAGCGAGTGGCTGTCACACGGGAAGAAGAAAAAAAAAATGGCAACCCCAACACGGCCGTTGTGTAAGCGTATGAAATAATATTTTTTCTCTCCACCCCCCCCCTCCCTTCACTCCTGTCAAACATTCACCCGCCTCTCAGCGGCCGCTTCTTTGATACACATGTCAGATTCCTCCGAGACGGTGTTTCAACGTTTACAGGCCGTTTGCGCACCCGCGTTTCTACTTTGACTCGCCTCCCCTTTACCCCGGGAATCCACCGCCACGGCGGACCGGGGGGATCAAAGTGCACGTCGTGTTAGTAGGCGGAGTCAGAGTACAATTGCGTCCCGACTTCTCATTTCGTTTCATTTCTGGTACATTGAACGCTAACAATAGCATGCGCTAGCGATGCTAACAGCCTGAAGTGAAACTGAGTGGATAAAGCGACCTTCAACAAAGACCAGAAGTAGATTCTTTTTTTTAAAGAGGGTTTAACTACATACAGTAATACCTTGAGATACGAGCAATTTGAGATAAGAGTGAAATTTTGAGTTAATATTTGTCTTGAGATACGAGACAAATTTTGAGTTACTATTTGTCTTGAGATAAGAGTAAAATTTTGAGTTAATATTTGTCTTGATAAGAATAAAATTGTGAGTTAATCTGTCTTGAGATGAGAGTAAATTGTGAGTTAATATTTGTCTTGAGATGAGTAAAATTTTGAGTTACTATTTGTCTTGAGATAAGAGTAACATTTTGAGTTCATATTTGTCTTGAGATAAGAGTAAAATTTTTGAGTTCATATTTGCCGTGAGATGAGTAAAAAATTTAGTTCTTATTGGTCTTGAGATAAGAGTAACATTTTGAGGTAACATTTGTCTTGAGGTAAGAGTACATTTGAGATCATATTTGTCTGGAGATAAGAGTAAAGTTTTTAGTTAATATTTGTTTTGAGATAAGAGGACATTTTTGAGTTCATATTTGTCTGAAGATGAGTAACATTATGAGTTAGTATTTGTCTTGAGATAAGAGTAAAGTGTTTGAGTTCATATTTGTCTTGAGAAAAGAGTAAAAAGTTGAGTTCATATTTGTCTTGAGATGAGAGTGAAATTTGGAGTTATTTGTCTTGAAGAAAGATTAAAATTTTGAGTTAATATTTGCAGCCCAGTGGGTGAGTGGTCAGTGTATCGACCTCACTGTGGGAGACTTGGGTTCAAATCCAGATCGGTATACCTGTATGGAGTTTGCATGTTTTCCTATGTGGGTTTTCTCCGGGTACTCCGGTTTCCTCCCACATTCCAAAATAAGCTAAGCTAATTATATGCTTAATTTCCCCAAGCTATGAATTGTGCCCTTCGATTGGTTAGCCATGATTCAAGTTATCCCACACCTCAGGGTTAGCTGGGATAGGCTCCAGCACCCCCCGCGACCCTAATGGGAATAAAGCAGCTCAAAAAAATGAGATGACAATTTCCGTACTGGATCGAAAGCAGTAAATCAATCTGCGACAAACGATCCCAATTAGCAACGATGCTAACAACTTTTCCACCGACCTGCGACATCAATTGTGAACGAATCAGATAACTCCGCCCCTCACCGAAACGCCGTTCTTATCGTAAACGGCCAGACCAACCTCAGTCAAATGTTTAAACAGAAGTGCACCTGGTGTTGACACAACGCCACACACGGCGACATTCCTCCACCATTTTTTTTTATAACACAATCCGCCCTTTTAAAAGCGCCGTTTCTTTAAGAGCTCACAACCCTTCTTTCATATTCCAATAATAACGCGTCGTTATCTGCCGGCGAGCTTCGTCTCGCAAGCGCTGGCGGATTAATCGCGTCGCAATCGTTAAACTAGAGGTCACTACTCGTCGCTTTTGGCGTGGGGGGGGTGATGGGGGGCTGTGGGTGGTGCTGAAAACGATGCAGATTAGCTTCCCTTAATTAGCAACATTGGAGTTAATAGCTAAGCGCGAGCTAGGAAACTGTTTTTTACCGTAGCGGCCATTTTGAGGCGGCATGGTACAGTTTTGAGAATTGCTTTGTGCTTTTGTGGAATATATAAATACCTTGAGATATGAGATTAATGTGTTTTGGGACTAAGATTGTATGTTAATTCATGTGTAATGACATATAAAGTAATTAAATATTAATATATTCGGGAGACACTATGAATCGGTGGCCAGCCAATCGCAGGGCACAAGGAGACAAAGGATATCCAATCATAGCTAGGGGTAATTTAGCATACAATTAGCTTAGCATGCATGTTTTTGGAATTTGGCAGGAAACCGGAGTACCCGGAGGAATCCCACACAGGCCCGGGGAGAACTACAGAGCGATGTTACTCTCATAAGCAACCATCTTGTATTTCAAATGTCTCCTATGCTAAGATACTCTTATCTCAAATTTGTCTCGTATCTCAGGGCAAAAAGCTGATCAGATTTTTCCTCTGTATTTCAAGTTTCTCGTATGTTGGGGGTATCCTTATGTCAAGGTATTAGGGTAAACATTGGCTCTGAATTTTCCTTCTATCTCAGATTACTTGTATGTTGGGGCACTCATATGTCAAGGTATTAAGGAAAAAGATCCTTGCAATTTTCCTCGTATCTCAAATTTCTCATATGTTGAGATACTTGTATCTCAGGGCAAACATTTGCTCGGAATTTTTCTTGTGTCTCAATTTCTCATATGTTGGGACACTTATGTCAAAGTATTAGCGCATAAAATTGCTCAAAATTTTCCTCCTATCTGAAATTTCTCATCTGTTAAGACACTTGTATCTCAAGGTTTTAGGACATACATTTGCTCAGATTTTTGCTCATATCTCAAATTTCTCGTATGTTGGGACACTCATATCTGAGGGCAAAAATTTGCTCACATTTTTCCTCATATCTCAAATTTCTCATGTTAGAACACTCACATAAAGGCATTACAGTATCCCAACAACCCCTTGAATTATTCCAAAACAAAACCATCCTAATTCACCACTTCACCTCACAAACAACCACCCACCCAGTACTTACAACCTCTAATAAAATGTAACATTCTTACATACGCCCCTGTATATATTTTTTGCCCAGAATTCTCCTCCCTCAACTCAAATTCCCCATATCCATACCCTGACTCATATCTCAAGGTATTACTATCCTCACAACGAGGGATTTTCCAATGTTACCACGAGTGCGTGGACATGAAAAACACGAGCTAAGCTGCCTTTCAGACAGACCAATCATTTGCTCTGCTTTCAAATCCTCAACTGAAAGCCCCCCCCCCCCCTAATTCACACACACATCACCACCAACTAACCCCCCACCCCCCTTTTTTTTGCTCTTTTCAGCCCCTCTTCTCTTTTTTTGAACCCCACAGTGCGAGCCGCATGTGCTCGGACCAGAGTTCGTAGCCTCTGGGGGTGCCGAAGGGGGGAAGTCAAGTTAATCTGGTGGTCCTTCAACAGTTTTCAACCGTGACGCCATTCACACCAACCGTCCCTTCCATTATGGCGCTCTAATAACCGTAATCCCATTGCCAAAACATTTTGGGAGAACCGCCGTTCATTGAATTCCTTGCCCGGGAGGGTCGGCAGCGACCATTTGCTGCCGCCCCCCTCTTAGTCCAAACGGATTGGACGTCAACGACATTTGAATTGAATTTATATTGTCATAATCCAAGTATAATGAGATTTAAAGCTTAAATTTCAAGTGCATAAATAACAACAACAACCAAACAAAGAGATAAATAACCAATAAATAAGTAGTCAACATCATAGACAAGTTCTATTCAACATCATAGATAAATTCTATTCAACATCATAGGTCAGTTCTATTCAACATCATAGATAAGTTCTATTCAACATCATAGATAAGTTCTATTCAACATCATAGATATTCTATTCAACATCATAGATAACTGTGAGTCAACATAGATAAGTAGTCAACATGAATAAGTACAAAAGCAACTAAATTGACATTTTTGCTGAAATAGATTGGATATTTATCATTCTTAAAGTCAAGTAATGAGTTAAATATGAATGTTTAAAAATAATATTCAACTTTAAAATGTGATAGGATGAGTGGATTTGTGTTTATTTATTTAGATTACGATATTGTCTGTGTAAACACGATAATAAACATAACAAAAACATTTCAAATGACCAAAAAATGAAGTAAATAAAACTAAGTGGCACGGTGTGTTAGTGGTTACCCCGTCTGCCTCGCAGTCCTAAAAACAAGGGTTCAAACCCTAGCGTGTTCTGATTGTTTATATATATTTAGATAATGATATTGTTTGTGTAAACACAATAAATAATAAAAATAACTGATCAAACATTTTTAATCACCAAACACGAAGTAAATAAAACTAAGCAGCACAGTGCACTAGTGGTTTCCCCGTCTGCCTCGCAGTCCTAAAACCAAGGTTCAAACCCTATAGCCTGTTCTGATTCCATTTTCACCCAAATCCTAAAAACAACATACATGTTTCTATATATAAATATATTTACAACATCCATACATCCCATAATTCTCTAACAAAACTCCCCTAACAGTACATTTTCAAACCTGAATAGTCATTTGTCTCCCACCACAACCCCTCCATTCCATCCCCTCCACCCAAAATGAACCCAAAATCAACTCCAGCACCCCCCACCAAGCTAACCTACCCCAAAATATGAATGAACAAGGCATCATTTAACCCCAATTCCACATCAAAGCATAAAAACATAGTTTATTTGTTCCCTCAAGTTTTTCAACGACGAGTCCAACTTCCACAACACAAACAACAAACACAACAA